>NC_091343.1:6131934-6313182 GCF_038502225.1 Cherax quadricarinatus | reverse complement strand
ACTAATAACACTACACTAATAACACTACACTAATAACACTACACTAATAACACTACACTAACAACACTACACTAATAACACTACACTAACAACACTACACTAACAACACTACACTAATAACACTACACTAATAACACTACACTAATAACACTACACTAACAACACTACACTAACACTACACTAACACTACACTAACACTACACTAACAACACTACACTAACACTACACTAACACTACACTAACAACACTACACTAACAACACTACACTAACAACACTACACTAACACTACACTAATAACACTACACTAATAACACAACACTAACAACACTACACTAATAACACTACACTAATAACACAACACTAATAACACAACACTAATAACACTACACTAATAACACTACACTAACAACACTACACTAACAACACTACACTAATAACACTACACTAACAACACTACACTAACAACACTACACTAACAACACTACACTAATAACACTACACTAACACTACACTAACAACACTACACTAACACTACACTAACAACCTAACACTAATAACACTACACTAACAACACTACACTAACAATATACTGCCAACAACACACTGCCTTCATGGGTACAGTATCAGATCAAATGTCCATCACTACACCAAACTATGACAACTTCACTAAATTTTTGAAGCGTATCAGGTAAGAATCTAAACTCGACAAACATAACTTTCTCCATCATTACAAATTTGTCCCAGCAGGACGACAGATCCTTTCACCCTGGGTTAAACATGCAACAGCCTTTCTCAGTGAACTGGATTCTAGGCTCACTGACACCACTAGAGGCCCAAGAGCTGCCACCTTCTTGCTCCAGGGCATCAGTGTGGCCATCCAGAGAGGTAATGCCTGCTTAATTCTTGGTTCCCGGCAGTTTCCGAGGAGACTCCTGTGCTACTTAAAAATATTATTCTAATATAAGCAAGTCTGTGTTGGTTAAACAATCCCTGCCTAAAATTATATGAGGAGTGAGAAAAAAAATGTCCAAACTGCTTCTGGGAGTTGAGCGAAAGGTTAGTAAGTTGAACTAGAAGTTACTAAGTTGAACTAGAAGTTACTAAGTTGAACTAGAAGTTACTAAGTTGAACTAGAAGTTACTAAGTCGAACTAGAGATACTAGAAGAGGTAGTACTGTGTCTGCACTCTCCAGGAGGGGTGGGTGAGTGTCCGCACTCTCCAGGAGGGGTGGTTGAGAGTGTGCACTCTCCAGGAGGGGTAGGTGAGTGTCCGCACTCTCCAGGAGGGGTGGGTGAGTGTCTGCACTCTCCAGGAGGGGTGGTTGAGTGTCTGCACTCTCCAGGAGGGGTAGGTGAGTGTCCCCACTCTCCAGGAGGGGTAGGCGAGTGTCTGCACTCTCCAGGAGGGGTGGTTGAGTGTCTGCACTCTCCAGGAGGGGTGGTTGAGTGTCTGCACTCTCCAGGAGGGGTGGTTGAGTGTCTGCACTCTCCAGGAGGGGTGGTTGAGTGTCTGCACTCTCCAGGAGTGGTGGGTGAGTGTCTGCACTCTCCAGGAAGGGTGGTTGAGTGTCTGCACTCTCCAGGAGGGGTGGTTGAGTGTCTGCATTCTCCAGGAGGGGTGGATGAGTGTCTGCACTCTCCAGGAGGGATGGGTGAGTGTCTGCACTCTCCAGGAGCGGTGAGTGAGTGTCTGCACTCTCCAGGAGGGGTGGGTGAGTGTCTGCACTCTCCAGGAGGGGTGGGTGAGTGTCTGCACTCTCCAGGAGGGGTGATTGTCTGCACTCTCCAGGAGGGGTGAGTGCCTGCACTCTCCAGGAGGGGTGAGTGCCCGCACTCTCCAGGAGGGGTGAGTGCCCGCACTGTCCAGGAGGGGTGAGTGCCTGCACTCTCCTGGAGGGGTGAGTGCCTGCATTCTCCAGGAGGGGTGAGTGCCTGCACTCTCCAGGACGGGTGAGTGCCTGCACTCTCCAGGAGGGGTGTGCCTGCACTCTCCAGGACGGGTGAGTGCCTGCACTCTCCAGGACGGGTGAGTGCCTGCACTCTCCAGGAGGGGTGAGTGCCTGCACTCTCCAGGACGGGTGAGTGCCTGTACTCTCCAGGTGGGGTGAGTGCCTGCACTCTCCAGGACGGGTGAGTGCCTGCACTCTCCAGGAGGGGTGTGCCTGCACTGTCCAGGAGGGGTGAGTGCCTGCACTCTCCAGGAGGGGTGAGTGCCTGCACTCTCCAGGAGGGGTGTGCCTACACTCTCCAGGACGGGTGAGTGCCTGCACTCTCCAGGTGGGGTGAGTGCCTGCACTCTCCAGGACGGGTGAGTGCCTGCACTCTCCAGGAGGGGTGAGTGCCTGCACTCTCCAGGAGGGGTGTGCCTGCACTCTCCAGGAGGGGTGTGCCTGCACTCTCCAGGAGGGGTGGCTGAGGATGTTGGTATTCGAAGTCATCTGAGAGGTGTGAGCAAACTTCTGACAAGACTGAATGAGCGAGAAAAGGCTAGAACCAGCGGAAGGCCTCGGTCAGAGCACCAAAAGCTCCAGCTGCGGGTCAAAATATGACTAAGAACCGCGCCAGGAAAACACTTGTCCTGTTTCCTGACAAATCTTACCTAACTTAAGATGACTCTGCTGAGCTGCTGCGTACTGACACTTCTGTCAGGTTAGCTCAGTTACCCCTGTGAATACCAGTTAAGGCGACCGTGAACTTCTGGAGTGAACGAGAGAAATAACAGTAAAACAGTCATTATGGTCGTCCACCACAATCAACCACAGTGAATAACGGTCATCCATTTCCGTCCACCACAATCAACCACAGTGAATAACGGTCATCCATTTCCGTCCACCACAATCAACCACAGTGAATAACGGTCATCCATTTCCGTCCACCACAATCAACCACAGTGAATAACGGTCATCCATTTCCGTCCACCACAATCAACCACAGTGAATAACGGTCATCCATTTCCGTCCACCACAATCAACCACAGTGAATAACGGTCATCCATTTCCGTCCACCACAATCAACCACAGTGAATAACGGTCATCCATTTCCGTCCACCACAATCAACCACAGTGAATAACGGTCATCCATTTCCGTCCACCACAATCAACCACAGTGAATAACGGTCATCCATTTCCGTCCACCACAATCAACCAGAGTAAATGACAGAATAAAACAGTAATCCATGACCATCAACCACAATCATCCAGAGTCTAAATAATTATTGCTAACCTTGCGATTCTAGCTCTACTAATGATTATATTACTTGTGGCTGAGGGAACCTGGTCCTGGTCGGGTCGTGTAGATGTTGATATACACAGTTGAAGTGTCTCCGAGACTGATAAAGGAAATTAAGAGTACATAAATAGTATACAATACCGACAAGATGAAGAATTAGACATATGTGCAACATTTGGGTATCTTATTTGTAGACATTTCGCCAACTAGTGGCTTAATACAAGGACATAATATGAAGACTGTAGAAATATATATAAAAGATGAGGTAATCAGTCCCTCAGTCTTGGAGTTGAAGAGCACCGTAGTCTTGAAGAATCTGAAGCACAGGCATGAAGCTTCATGCCTGTGCTTCATTCATAAGAACATACGAAAGAAGGAACACTGCAACAGGCCTACTGACCCATGCGGGGCAGGTCCATGTCCCCCCCTCCCCCGGATTAGAACAATGACCCCCCCCAGTCTGGTCATCCCCACTCAAGGTTGGAGCACTGTAACAGACCCAGCAGCACAAGCTAGTCAGGTCCAACTCACACCCACCCACACCCACTCAGTACCCACGAGTACTGCGCCAAGCCAGTACTCTTCATTCACATAATCCCTCATTCTACGGGGTCACTCAAGTGACACTGTGACCCTGGCTATCCTCCCTTTTATTTATTGTTTACAAAACGCACCTGAATTAACCTGGAACCATGTAAAATAAATCAATGATAAAGGTGGTCAGAAAGTTTTCATAAGAGAAAAGTGGAGTTGAGGCGAGAGAGGTTGTCAGTCCGGAGGTGGACAACAACACTGTCCACACTGCAACAACCTCAAGGTTAACACAGGTGTCAGAGGAAATGTTGAGGATAAAACTACGAGGAGCAGCAGCGGCAACAACTACAATAACAACAGCAATAACAGCAGCAGCACCAACAGCAGGAGGAACACAAGGAATGGAAGAGGAAAAAGAATAACAGAAGAGGAATAACAGGGTACTCCTCATTAACATTCCTCACCCCACATTCTTTATGTGTATGACTAACACTCTTTCTCCCGTGCACGTACACACACATACACATACACAGCACCTGTTTGGAACCCACACTTGATCAAGCACGCCAAGAAATTAGAGAAAGTGCAAAGGTTTGCGACAAGGTTAGTTCCAGAGCTAAGGGGAATGTCCTATGAAGAAAGGTTAAGGGAAATCGGCCTGACGACACTGGAGGATAGGAGGGTTAGGGGAGACATGATAACGACATACAAAATACTGCGTGGAATAGACAAGGTGGACAGAAACAAGGGGTCACAGTTGATAGTAGAAGACCCAGATGAGTCAAAGGGATGTTAGGAAGTATTTCTTCAGTCACAGAGTAGTCAGGAAGTAGAACAGCCTAGCAAGTGAGGTAGTGGAGGCAGAACCCATACTTAGCTTTAAGACGAGGTATGATAAAGCTCATGGAGCAGGGAGAGTGAGGACCTAGTAGCACTCAGTGAAGAGGCGGGGCCAGGAGCTGAGTCTCGACCCCTGCAACCACAATTAGGTGAGTACCCACACACTGTGGCCCTAACAGACCACAGCGATGCCCACGAAAAGGTGAGAAGGAAAAATGACAGACCACTGGGCACAGGGACATCAGATAGAGAAAAGATTGAAGAAAGGAAAGCTGCAATGGAGGCAACTATACCGACTCAGGGAATGCAAAGGAAAATTCAGTGGGAGAATGAAAGTGAAAGGTCAGTCTTTGTTTATGGGCTCCAGGAAGTTGAAGGGGAAACTTATGAAGCAAGAAGACAGGGGGAGAAAAAAGTGATTGAAAGTATCAAGAAAGCATTAGGAGAGAATGACATGACCCTGCTGGCAAATTTTCTGAGAATAGGGGGGTTTGCAAGAGGAAAAAACGGCCAAAGTTATTTTCAAGGCAGAATCAGCTCGAAACAGGATCCTGTAGGAGAAAGTATGACTAAGGGGTATATCTGCATACCGGAGGGTGAACCTTGACCATGACAGAACACAAGAAGAAAGGCAGAAACTGAAAGAGAGGGTACAAAGATGCAAGGAGGAAAGAGGCAAAGACAGAGATGGTCAGGAGAAACCAGACTCAGGAGGAAGAGCAAATACAAACTCACTCAGAACCACCTACAGAATGCCCTCAACCATGACAACCCCAATGCAACCTAACCTAACCTAACCCAAAATCCGCACACTGTACCCACTGCCACCACCCCCCTCATCACAAACTCCACCTTCACAGCAACCCCCATAGTTCCCCGTCAGGTCTCCCGATCCCCCAACCCCAATGTACTCCCCAAACCACTGTTTTAGGAGAGAAGTTGAAGGTTTGGTATATGAATGCAGATGGAATAGCAAATAAAATTTAGTGGCATGAAAGAATCAAGACATCCCCAGACATCATAGTACTCACAGAAACGAAACTCACCAGGATAACAGACGCAATCTTCTCACCCAGATATCAGATCCTGAGGAAAGATAGAGGGAGCAGAGGGAGAGGAGGAATTGAACTGCTCATTAAAAACCAATGGGGATTTGATGAAATGGAAGGAATGGACAAAATTGGCGAAAGGAACTACATAGGAGCAATTCAGGCTGGGGCCCTAAGGTGATAACTGCAGTGATGTACAACCCACCACAGAACTGCAGGAGGCCAAGAGAAGAAAATGAAGAGGACAACAGAACAATGGTGGACACACTAGGTGAGATGACCAGAAGAGCTCACACGGGTAGAGGAAAATTACTAGCTATGGGTCATTTCAATCACAAGGAGATTGACAAAACCTGGAGCCACATGGGGGTCCTGAAACATGGAGAAACAAGATGATGGATGTGGTACTGGAAAACCTCATGTGTCAACATGTTAGAGACACTACCAGAGAGAGAGGTGAGGATGAACCAGCAAGACTTGTATTCACCTTGAGTAGCTCGGACATCGATGACACCACATATGAAAGACCCCTTGGAGTTAGTGATCACATGGTTTAAGCTTGGAATACATAGTAAAGTTACAAGCAGAGAGGGTGACTGGAGCAGGATAGGAAAAGCTAAATTACAATAGGGGGGACTACACATGAATTAGGAACTTCCTGCAAGAGGTTCAGTGGGAGAGAGAATTGGTAGGAAAATCAGTAAACAAAATGCTGAACTATGTGACAACAAAATGCAAGGAGGCAGAGGAGAGGTTTGTTTCCAAGGGCAACAGAAATAACGGGAAGACCAGAACGAGCCCTTGGTTCACCCAAAGGTGTAAGGAGGCAAAAACTGACTGTGCTGGAGAATAGAAAAGGTACAGAAGACAAAGGACCCAGGAAAGTAGAGAGATTAGTCGAAGAGCCAGAAACAAGTATGCACAGATAAGGAGGGAGACCCAGCGACAGTACGAAAACGACATAGCATCGAAAGTCAAGTCTGACGCAAAACTTTTGTATAGCCACATCAGGAGGAAAACAACAGTCAAAGACCAGGTAATCAGGTTGAGGAAGGGAGGAAGGTGGGGAATTCACAAGAAACGAGAAGCTCAACATGAGATTTCAAGAAGTACTCACAGTGGAGACAGAAAGGACTCTGGGAAGTCAGAATAAGGGGGTACACCAACAAGTGCTGGATGAAATACACACAACCGAGGAGGAGGTGAAGATGCTCCTAAGCGAACTAGATACCTCAAAGGTAGTGGGACCAGACATCTCTCCGGGGGTCCTTAGAGAGGGAGCAGAGATGCTGTGTGTGCCACCAACAACAATCTTCAACATATCCAATGGAAATGGGCAACTACCTGAGGTATGGAAGACGGCAAATGTAGTCCCAATTTTTAAGGAAACAGACACAAGGCATTAAACTACGAACCAGTGTCACTGACGTGCATAGTATGCAAAATCATGGAAAAGATTATCAGGAGGAGAGTGGTGGAGCACCTAGAAAGGAACAAGCTTATAAACAACCAGCACGGTTTCAGGAAAAGAAAATCCTGTGTCACAAACCTACTGGATTTTATGACAAGGTAACGGAAGGCACGAGAGAGAGGGGTGGGTAGATTGTATTTTCTTGGACTGCAAGAAGGCCTTCGACACAGTTCCTCACAAGAGATTAGTGCAAAAGCTAGAGGATCAGGCATGCATAACAGGAAATGCACTGCAATGGATCAGAGAATACCTGGCAGGGAGGCAACAACTAGTCATGGTATGTGACGAGGTGACACCTGTGGAATCTCACAGGGGTTCTACAGTAAGGAATCGTTCAAGACTCTGTACACCGTGTATGCCAGGTCCATATTGGAGTATGCAGCACCAGTTTAGAACCCACACCTGGTCAAGCACGTCAAGAAATAAGAGAATGTGCAAAGGTTTGCAACAAGACAGAGCTAAGAGGAATGTCCTACGAACAAAGGTTAAAGGAAATCGGCCTCACAACACTGGAGGACAGGAGGGTTAGGGGAGACATGATAACGATATATAAAATACTACGAGGAATTGACAAGGTAGACAGAGACGGGATACAGAAACAAGGGGTCAAAACTGGAAGCTGGAGAATCAGATGAGTCAAAGGGATGTTAGGAAGTATTTCTTCAGTCAAAGAGTTGCCAGGAAGTGGAATAGTCTGGAAAGTGACGTAGTGGAGGCAGGAACCATACACAGTTTTAAGACGAAGTTTGATAAAGCTCATGAAGCAGGGAGAGGACCTAGTAGTGACCAGCAAATAAGTGGGGCCAGGAGGTGCGACTCGAATCCAGCAACCACAAGTAAATGAGTGCCAATCGATGAGTACACACACACACAGAGCTAAGGCAAACTTCCTCTACATATAGAAAAGTTGAGGAACAAGAGACACTGAACTACTGACAGGTATATCTGACTTGAAACATCAAGCGTTTTGGAGGAGTATAATGGGAAGGGTAATGTAGCACGTGGAGAAAACAATGCTTCTTAGAGACAACCACTACGGTTTTAGGAATAGGAAAGTGTGTGTCTTACAAAGATAAAGCAGGAACAGCAGAGCTGGATGGAATGCTTTTTAACTACAAGAAATCGTTGCACACTACCTCACCAGAGAGTTATTCAACTAGAAAGGGAGAGAAATTAAAATGAAAATGCTCCAGTAAATTAACAAAACATGAAAAGACAAAATATTGTGTAACAGTAGATAATGAAACAAAGAGAAGACAGAGTAAGAAATGAGTAGCCACAAAGATCAGTACTAGGACAGGATCGATAATGTCCATAAATTATGAAGATGACTTACCAACGAGAAAAGTCTTGTGTGTCTTTGTTTGCTGATAATAAGATTAAAAACAAGAAAGGACAAAGAGAAGCTTGAAGGAGAGCAGCACAGACTACAGAGTAAAACAAGTGGTTGCTATAGTTTAATGCAATGAACTCTAAGGTAACACAGACCTGACGAGAAAAAGGAACACCTAGGCGGCGAGGAGCTGCAAACATTAGAAGAAAAGGGACCTGGGTGGTTAACATGAGATAAAAAATATCGCAAGCAGGAGGCATGAATCAACTAAATAAGGATCCTGCAGAATCTTTTAACTACATATTAAGCTTATCAGATATAATGGATCATGTTCTTTAGTAGATTAAAAAATATACAGGAGGGCCCCGCTTATACAGCAGGTTAAGTTCCCGGCTACTGCTGGAAAGCGAAAATAACTGTAAACTGAAACCGCCTTTTTTTCCACTTTCAAATGAAAGTGATAACAAGTTTACACGATCATATGTTAAGTGCTAGGCCTAAAAAAATACATATACAGTACACACATTACTTAAAATATTTTTATACTTAGCCTATAGTGAGTGGTGAATATATTTATTGTAAGACTGCAAAAAATAAAGAATGAGTATAATTAAAAACCGCTGTAAAGCGGGACTCTCCTGTATAAGAGTAAGACATAGGTAATGGTGGCAAAGGTGTTAGAACAGACAGTGACAAAGTCAAAACTATATAACAAACCTAAAGGAATTAGTTTTTCGACAAGGTAACAGCGATCAGGCAGGAAAGAGGAAGATAAATGAAGTGTATATTCTTGCTGTGTATAAAGGAATTTGAATAAATGGTTTAGAAAACCTACAAGTTGATAAATAAGATATTTGTGCAACATATGAGTATCTATATTCTGGAAAAGGTTCCCCAGCGAATGGTTTCTTCAGTCCAGTGCAAAGAAGGTGGAAGATGAGGAGTTGGAGGTAGTCAGTCCCTCAGCCATGAAGGAATCTGGATGTGTACTTCATGTAGAAGACCATGCAGAAGTAACAGGAAAGGCACCTCACTGGATCAAGGAAAATCTAAAAGAAATGAGTGATGGGAACTGGTACTGTTTTTATGTATGTAAATAACATTCCTGACAAGATAATGCCGTACTCATCCCCGTTTATAAAGGATTTAAGACTATTAAAGAGAATAAATACCAGATAAGACTGGGGAAGGTTACAAGACCTGGACAGACTTCATGACTGACAGTACAAGTGCTTATTGGATTTGTACCATAACAAATAAATGATCATTTAAATTTGGAAAGGCCGAAACCGGAATATATACTGATGAGGGGGGAGCAATGGCTATGAATCTCATATAAGGGTAAGGACCTAAGGGTAAGCCTAACACCAAGCATATCACAAGAAGCTCAAATTAACTAAAGTTCGCGCGATTTTTTAGGCACCTCTTTGAAACTAAAGAATGGCAGTGCCATTCAGGACCAGTATACGACATGTATTATTAATCACAGTATACAATACAAGTATGGAGCCGACACCTGATCATGTATGCCAAGATATTATATAAAATCCAAAAATTCTCTACAAAACTTGTCCCGAATGTTAGATGAATGACTTATAAATGAAACCTTATAGACCTTAGAGCATTAGAAGACAACATGACACGACAGGGCAGGACATGTTCACTACAGAAATAATATATGCTCGAACACTGGACAGGACAGGCAGCCTCGGAAAAGCACAGTGACTGAAAAAAGAGGAACGGAGTTAAAGATGAAAGCTGAAGATGCTAATAAATTACTGGAATGCCAGGAATCACGTTCTCAGCCTCAGAGCTTAAAATTGGAACGGTGTGGAAGAGGAAATGAAGGAAAAAAAAACATACACAGTAATGGAACGATAGGGCCCACGAGGTCACGAATTCCATCAGCGTTTGTGAGTAATAGAGAGGGTGTGCAAGTAGCTGAGATACAACCCCCACTAACACAGCTGAGAGCTCAGACACAAGGCGGCTGTAGACCGAACTTGAAGGTATAAATAATTCATAAGAACGTCAGGAAATTCGTCTACAGCCTGAGAGTGGTTAGAAAGTGGGACGGACCTCGATGAAGCATTGGTGGAGGCAGACACCGTCATCAGTTTTAAAAATAGCCAGACAGGGTCCGGAAGACTAGAAATTAATGTGACCAGTCGTGAGGCAGAGCAAAGAGCCGAGACTCAACCCCTGAAACAAACAAAATTAAAATCTTAATAAGAAATGATTTAAAGCCTTTTGGGCCTACTGCTGTCCATAATTTACATTAATGACCTTGATGAAAGAATTACAAGTGACATGAGCAAATTTGCTGATACAAAAAATAGGCCGAATGATCGATTCTGAAGAGGATACCAATGAACTCTAGACAAATTAGCGTCTTGGTCTGAAAAGTGGCAGATAAACTGAGCAAGAAGCTTTAAAAGCACTTCCGAGATATCATATACCAACACCCTGTTCATGTCTTGACAGATCATGGTCCACTGATTCCGCTATTCCAGAATAAACAGCCTACTGGAAGATTAGCCAGATGGTCCTTGACTATCCAAGAGTTCAACTCAACCTTCGAACGCTTACCTGGCAAATCAAATGTAGTCGCAGATGCTTTATCGCAACATATTAGTACAGCAATAGCAGATCCTCCATTTAGTGCCAAGTATGTAAAGAATGCTCAAAGAACAGATCCCATGTGGTCTGGTGTGATTCGATTCCTCCTGCAGGAAGATCAAACTTTCTCTGTGAAGCCACCAGCACCCAACAATGACTTTGTCATGAACCAAGAATTACTGTATCCCACAGCCGAGCTGGGTACTCCTAGCAGAAGGGTATACCGGTTAGTAATTCCACAGTTACTAATGAATGTAGCCTTACAGCTAGTTCACTATGTACCAGATGTGGCACACCCTGGTATGGATCGTTCTGTTCAACAAGCCAGATTGAAATACTTTTGGCCTCGTATGGCAACTGACATTTCTGAATATGTTAAGAAATGTAGTGTTTGTATGCAGTATAATGGTAATGTTAGTGGTCTAATCCAATCCAGATGTATCCCACTACTAGCGAACCTTGGCAAAGAGTTGCGCTAGATTTGTTAACTAATTTCCAATGTTCTCTAAAGGGCAACAAACATCTGTTATGGTAGACCATTTCACCAGATACTGAGAGTTAGTTCCTATAACAGATAAGACTGCCGAGACAGTAGCTAAAGCACTTAAGGAATGCATAATCTGCAGGCATACTACTCCTAAGTCCCTAGTAACAGATAATGGAGGTGAATTCTGTAATGAGAGTCTTGAAAAGTTGTGCACTTTGTACAAGAACTCTAAATCGATCACTGTTCCTCACCATCCTTCAAGTAATAGTCTAGCAGAAAGAATAGTGCAATCTGGGATGAAGTTATACCTAATGTTCAGTCTGCCATAAATTCTGCTTATATTGCCTTTATAGGTGATAATCCACATTATGCACTTACTGTATGAGCTGTTATACTCTTCTCTGAAACCATATTACAACCGTGATGATTTCATAGCGACTAGTACCAGCTTAGCTCAAGGTGTCTTCAAAAGAATCCAAGAAACATTTCATAAATCAAGAGCAGAATTTACAAGTCACTAACACTCGAGCAAAACCAACCAAAATTGAAGTAGGTTCAAGAGTTATGCTGATAAATTTCAATAAAACATCCGCAATGCCTAAGCTCAATCAAAAATTTCTTGGTCCATACCGAGTAGTCGAACATGTTAGTGGCAATAAGTATAAATTTAGAGAAATCAGTACTGGTCAGTATAAAGAATCGCATTTAGATCATATGAAGTTAGTATATGATGATGAGGTTCCTGACACCCAGACGAATGTGACAGACTCTGACAATCTTCCTGACTCAGTACCCTCTACCTCTAACAACCAGACAGAAGAACAACTTAACTGTCATTATTCCATACATACTCGACAAGTAATGAGGAACTCCCAAGTTTCAGTTGTAAATACCAATTTACATCATCCTCAACTACAGCATGTGTTAGCCGTTGCAACAGAATTTGACCCCCCTAGAGATGATGATGACTCTGCGTATGTAAATCTCATCATAGTAGAGTTGGGGTTAAATGTAAATAAGGTGAATAATATAGTATAAAATGTATTTTAACTATGTGTCTACTATGTCAACTTGATGATGTTCATTTTTTTTCTTTTCATATGCATTCATGTTCTCTCCAAATTCTCAGATTTAACAGTAAAAGACTTGTGTGCACCAAGTTTGCCTTTTCTGTCAAACGCTTTCTTCTTTGTAAATATACTTCCTCAAAATATGTAGATCACATGAATACAGATCGATGGACCTCTTTCTCTTTCTCGATCTCTTTTTTTTTTTTGTTAAACTCTACCCTTATTGATTCTATAATTTACCATGATTTGTGATTTATCATAATTTGTAATACATTACAATAACTTATAATCTTTATAATTGCTGCTTGTATTGTTGAGTGATAGGTTCACTAGTATTGTATAGAATCAGCCCAGAGCCGAAATGCCTACCATGAGTTAGCTGTATGTCAGGGATGTCATATGTTAGCGTCATTGAGCTGTCAACAGCGTTGTGTAGTACACTTAGATCATCCCAGCTACATTACAGATATGCTCCCTTGCTAGCTGTGATGTCACGAGACCCCACATTTGTGAGCCGTAGGCGACACGCCCCACTCTCACTTCCTCATTAGACAGAGCAGTAGACAGGCGGCTTGGGCACCTCCCTCAAGATTCTTAATTATATGCCTCCCAGACATCCAACGTGTGTATCACTTCTCCAATTATCGCCTGACGAACCCCACGATAAAATAACCCTCAAAGTTATAAACTAGGTGATGTAGAGTTTGATCACACAGTGTGTAAAAAGTACTTGGGAGTCATGGTATGTAGAAATCGAAAGTCAAGACAACAGTGCCTAAGTGTGTGCAATAAGGCTAACAGATAACTTGGATTTATATCAAGAAGTAACAGGAGTCCAGAAGTTATTTTACAGCTCTGAACATCACTAGTGAGGCCTCACTTGGATTATACTCTCAGTTTTGGTCTCCTTACTACAGGATGGATACAAATTCACTGGAGAATATACAGAGAAGGATGACCAAAATGATTCACTGTATAAGGAATCCCCCATATGAAGACAGACTTATATCCTTGAATCTTCACTCCCTTGAGAGAGCTTGAATGAGAGGAGATATCATCAAAGTATTTAAGTGGATGATAGGTATAAACAGAAGTGATATTAATAAAACACTGAGGATATCAATTGAAGTAAGAACAAGAAATAACGGATTAAAGTTGAAAATTTAGACACATGTACAACATCTGGGTATCTTTGTAGTAGATGTTTAGCCATCCAGTGGCTTTATCAATACAAATTCAAGGACATGATTATAAGACAGAAGAACTATATACAAAAGATGAGGTAATCAGTCCCTCAGCCTTGGATTTGGTGTGAAGAGCACCATGGTCGATAAAGCCACAATAAAGATGCACAGATGTTGCACGTGTCTAAATTTTCATCTTGTCGGTATTGTATACATTCATGTATAACAGATTTAAGTTATATAAATTTAGATTTTGAAATGATATACGTAAGTACTGGTTTTCAAACAGAATTGTTGATGCATGAAATAGCCTTCCGAGTAGGGTAATCAAGGCTAGGACCCTGGGTAGCTTTAAAAAGAGATTGGACAAATATATGAGTGGGGCTGGGTTTCATTGGTGTCATGGGTACGCAAGTAAATTTTTGGGTAGCTTTGGGGAGGGGTGGTTTTGATAAGGACCTGCTTTGTATGGGTTAGAAGGCCTTCTGTGCAGTGTTCCTCCATTCTTATGTTCTTATACATGACTAGCGTGGGATCACTTTGGTGTATATAGCACCAGCATGGAACCCACACTTGACTGTGCACAGTTAAGACACTTGTGAAGGATCCAATGTTCGTGAGAAGACTGGTACTAAAACTGAGGTAGCAGACCTGTACCTTGCTTAGTGGTGACCTGTACCTTGCTCTGTGAAGAAATGTCTAATGTACTCCCTGTGAACCTGAAGCAAGATGTCCTCCATTGAGCAACTTTACCAGCAGCTTAAGGAGACGAGAGTGGCTAAGCTCGAGATATGGCGACTGACGGAGGAAATCAAAAGGATTCGTAGTAATCCTCCTTTTTCAAGTCCTCAGGTCAAGAAAGGAACCTGGACAGTGGCCAGACAGCAAGGAACGAAGCTGAAGATCAAGAGGATGAATGAAGAAGTAGGAGACTGCTGTATAAACTTCGAACCCTTTCTCTGTGCTACTAAATGAATGTGAGTTGACTATTGGGAAAGTCACGACGAAGAACAAGGTAAGAACATTGTGCTTGTTGGGGACAATCAGATTAGGTACATGGATAGGGGAGGATTTGCTTTCCTGGGGCTGGGATGGAGGATATTGTTAGCCAGCTTGATAACATCATGTATGGTAATGGGATCAATTCTATTATCTGCCTTAGTGCTGGAGGTAATGATGTAGGCAAGCATAGAAGTGAGGATTTAGTTAGAAGATATTGGATGTTATTGCAATAACTGAACCATGGTATAATTTAGAATCGGGATATGACTGCTGAGTGTCATATTCAAGGGTTTAAGTTGTCCCATGTAGATATAACGGAAAGGGGGTGGAGCTGCATTATATGCATGAGAAAATATAAATTGTTGAATGAAAACAAGTATAAAAATATATGGATTAGTAACAGAATCTGTTTGGGTAGAATTTCTAGAAAGTCAAGAAAAACTAATTCTAGATGTAATATACTGTCCTCCTGGCTTAGAAAACGATAGAGTGAGCCTTTGGGATGAAACTGTAAGGGCTTTTAGACACAATAAGGTGTGTGGGGGATTTTAACTTTAGTCAAATTGACTGGACTTCTTTGACGGTAATCTGGAGTCCAGTTACTTTCTGGAAATAGTACAGTACTGCTTTCTGAATCAGTGTGTAACAGAGCCTACCAGATTATTACCAGAGGTAATAATCTGTTTGACCTAGTCTTGTCAAATAAAGAAACCCTCGTTAATAATCAGGAGATCACTGAAGAGCTTGGCGCAAGTGATCACAAATCTGTTACCCTTAATATTACCAAGGAATACGAAAATAAGAATAATACGGTAAAAGTCCCCGATTTTCGTTGTGCAGATTATAATGGAGTTAGGGAACACCTGTCTAATCTCAACTGGGGTAATTTGGCTAATGATTTTATTGACGATGATGATATTAACGGTAACGAAGGGATCTGCATTTATGAATTTTTTTCTTAATTATGTACAACGTGCTCAGAGTATATATATTCCCCGGAGAAAAATTAGGTCAAATAGGAATGATCCCAGATGGATTAATAACAGATTAAAGTACCTATTACGAGAGAAAAAGAGTTGTCGATGCGTGGAATAATCTTCCGAGTAAGGTCATGGAGGCTCGGACCCAGGGTGGCTTTAAAAAGAGATTGGACAAATATACGAGTGCGAGGGGCTGGGTTTGATTGGTGTCGTGGGTACGGGAGTAAATTTTTTTGGTAGCTCTGGGAAGGGGTGGAATGGAGGAACACTTCAGGCCAGTAGGCCTTCTGTTCTAACACAGCAAAAGATAAAGCCCAGGGAAGACATGACTATTTTCTAAACACTCAAGGAACCAGAGAGGGAGGGAGAGAGAGAAATTTAACAGACTTCTCAGGATGGGAAGATTATCATTATGAGGGAGTAAACAAGCGAGAATTATCGTATTTTCCGGCATATAAGACGCACGACAGAAGTATCACAACGGTAAGCCAGTAATCATATTCAAGGGTTAATTATCCTCTTACTTTATGCTAAAGCTTAACCTAAAGCCTACCCTTGACCCTGGCCTTGAGCATATAAAGCGCAGGCTGATTTTCCAAATCTTTTTGTGGGTAAAAAAGGCGGGCCTTATATGCCGAAAAATGCGGTATATAACACAGGGAAAATAGGAAGGTTACGATAATCCATTTTTATTCCCGTGAAAAGTAGTGCTATCATGATCAAGAGCCCTTCAGTAGCATCAAGATTCCCGTACACAAATAACCCGCACATAGGAGAGGGGAGCTTACGACGACGTTCCGGTCCGACTTGGACCATTTACAAAGTCACACTAACAGAAAGGAAAGCAAGCAAAGCAAATAAGTTCAGGTAAGATCCCAATGGGATGAGCGGGGAAGACGGAACAGATGAAGAATAGCTCTGGAGAGGAGTGTTCTTAAAGAAATAGAGCCAGCAGCTAAGGCGATCCTGGGGCAGACTTGAGAACAGGAATAGCAGGGACTGTTGCATCGAACTTGTGGTAGTTGAAGTCTTGAATCTTGAGTAGCTGGCAGCAGGCTAGGTCACATCAGAGGGTAGAACACATATGGGAGCTAGGAGGAGGGGGGGGGAATAATAAATTACCAAATACTCAAGGCAGAAGAAACAAAACAAAGGAAAAAGAGGAAAGAGGAAGCGGGAGATGGAGAAAAAAGAATTAGGTTAAGTCACGGGCGTTATGAAGTTCTGAGCATTTTACAATGTAATGGGAGAGGAAGGCATCTACAGAGACAAAAACAGGACTAACATTTATACAAGGAAAGTTGTATATAAGGGGGGAATCAACTAGACGGCGACTGTGAAAGTTAGACGTAGGGTAAACAATTTTAGCAGAAGACCAGTCAATGGGATGACTGTGATCTCTGACATGACAGAAAAGAGCACTGTTGGTGTCGGCAAGCCTAACACTACTTTTGTGCTCCCTGAGTCTGTCAGAAAGAGAACGGCAAGTTTCTCCAAAGTACTAAAAAGGACAAGAGGAACAGGAGCATGAATAGAGAGACTGGTGCGAAGAGTGTTAGTCTAGCGACAAGTCTGGATGATGAACACGTGGAACGAACTGGATCAAGAGCTGGAAGGGAAGCACGATACACAGCTTTAAGAGAAGGTACGACAGGTAACTTAAGTAAAAAATAAACAATAAATCCTGTTGCTAGTTAAGATGCGGGACCAAGAGATGTGACCCGACCCCTGCAAGCACAACTAGGCGAATAAAACACATGCACGTACATCTATCTACACTAGCAAGAAGGGATGATTGGTTAACAATAGCATGACGTAGCCAGGAAGGAGCATTCTTACTACATCATTCATTACTATGATATAAAGTTACCTCAGCCAGGGTTCAGGGAAATACCATGAGTCGGAACCAAGGTTGCATTCTTAGCTTTAAAGTCTGTCCATTGCACTAATTGGGATTGGAGTAAGTTTATATATATATATATATATATATATATATATATATATATATATATATATATATATATATATATATATATATATATATATATATATATATACAAGGAATTCGCAAGAGCAGGCGAAATATACACAAACACTGATCTCTGGCCGAAGGAGACTCGAACCTACAAACCTTGGAACAAGGTATGCAGTGCCTTACCATTCTTACCACACTGGACAATATCTTGGCGTCCAGTGTGGTATATATATATATATATATATATATATATATATATATATATATATATATATATATATATAATTATATATATACAAGGAATTCGCAAGAGCAGGCGAAATATACACAAACACTGATCTCTGGCCGAAGGAGACTCGAACCTACAAACCTTGGAACAAAGTATGCAGTGCCTTACCATTCTTACCACACTGGACAATACTTTGGCGTCCAGCTTGTGCTAGACGTTTGATCCAAGGCAGCCAGCTTTCAGGGAGAAGGCTTACAGTTTTTCATCTCATCCCCTGCATGCATTAGCCTTACAAGATATTTCAACAATGCAAGGAATTCGCAAGAGCAGGCGAAATATCCTTGCATTGTTAAAATCTCTAGTAAGGCTGATGCATCCAGGGGATGAGATGAAAAGCTGTAAGCCTTCTCCCTGAAAGCTGGCTGCCTTGGATCAAACATCTAGTGCAAGCTGGATCATGTTGGGTGTGAAACAAGGCGTGCAGATGACCATGACATCACACACACCCTGCAACCTCATCCTCCCTCACACCTCTTCGTAAGCTAAACATATAAAGTACTTACCAGGTAGGCTACTAAGAACTCTTAATAAGTTAAACATATATTCATTATTACGAGGGCCTCAGGTAGGTTACTGAGCGCCTCAGGTAGGTTACTAAGGGCCTCAGGTAGGTTACTATGAGGGCCTCAGGTAGGTTACTGAGGGCCTCAGGTAGGTTACTGAGGGCCTCAGGTAGGTTACTATGAGGGCCTCAGGTAGGTTACTGAGGGCCTCAGGTAGGTTACTGAGGGCCTCAGGGAGGTTACTATGAGAGCCTCAGGCAGATTACCGAGGGCCTCAGGTAGGTTACTATGAGGCCTCAGGTAGGTTACTATGAGGGCCTCAGGTAGATTACTGAGGGCCTCAGGTAGGTTACTATGAGGGCCTCAGGCAGATTACCGAGGGCCTCAGGTAGGTTACTATGAGGCCTCAGGTAGGTTACTATGAGGGCCTCAGGTAGATTACTGAGGGCCTCAGGTAGGTTACTATGAGGGCCTCAGGTAGGTTACTATGAGGGCCTCAGGTAGGTTACTGAGGGCCTCAGGTAGGTTACTATGAGGGCCTCAGGTAGGTTACTGAGGGCCTCAGGTAGCTGAGGGCCTCAGGTAGCTTACTGAGGGCCTCAGGTAGGTTACTAAGGGCCTCACGTAGGTTATTATGAGGGCCTCAGGTAGGTTACTATGAGGGCCTCAGGTAGGTTACTGAGGGCCTCAGGTAGGTTACTGAGGGCCTCAGGTAGGTTACTGAGGGCCTCAGGTAGGTTACTATGAGGGCCTCAGGTAGGTTACTGAGGGCCTCAGGTAGGTTACTGAGGGCCTCAGGTAGGTTACTGAGGGTCTCAGGTAGGTTACTATGAGGGCCTCAGGTAGGTTACTATGAGGGCCTCAGGTAGGTTACTGAGGGCTTCAGGTAGGTTACTATGAGGCCTCAGGTGGGTTACTATGAGGGCCTCAGGTAGGTTACCAAGAGCCTCAGGTAGGTTACTATGAGGCCTCAGGTAGGTTACTGAGGCCTCAGGTAGGTTAGTATGAGGCCTCAGGTGGGTTACTATGAGGGTCTCAGGTAGGTTACTGAGGGCCTCAGGTAGGTTACTGAGGGTCTCAGGTAGGTTACTATGAGGGTCTCAGGTAGGTTACTGAGGGACTCAGGTAGGTTACTGAGGGCCTCAGGAAGGTTACTATGATGGCATCAGGTAGGTTGCTATGAGGGCCTCGGGTAGGTTACTGAGGGTCTCAGGTAGGTTACTATGAGGGTCTCAGGTAGGTTACTATGAGGGCCTCAGGTAGGTTACTATGAGGGCCTCAGGTAGGTTACTGAGGGTCTCAGGTAGGTTGCTATGAGGGTCTCGGGTAGGTTACTTTGAGGGCCTCAGGTAGGTTACTATGAGGGCCTCAGGTATATTACTGAGGGTCTCAGGTAGGTTACTGAGGGCCTCAGGTAGGTTACTATGAGGGTCTCAGGTAGGTTACTGAGGGCCTCAGGTAGGTTACTGAGGGCCTCAGGTAGGTTGCTGAGGGCCTCAGGTAGGTTACTATGAGGGTCTCAGGTAGATTACTGAGGGCCTCAGGTAGCTTACTGAGGGCCTCAGGTAGGTTACTATGAGGGTCTCAGGTAGGTTACTGAGGGCCTCAGGTAGGTTACTAAGGGCCTCAGGTAGGTTACTATGAGGGCCTCAGGTAGGTTACTGAGGGCCTCAGGTAGGTTACTGAGGGCCTCAGGTAGGTTACTGAGGGCCTCAGGTAGGTTACTATGAGAGCCTCAGGCAGATTACCGAGGGCCTCAGGTAGGTTACTATGAGGCCTCAGGTATGTTACTATGAGGGCCTCAGGTAAGTTACTATGAGGGCCTCAGGCAGATTACCGAGGGCCTCAGGTAGGTTACTATGAGGCCTCAGGTAGGTTACTATGAGGGCCTCAGGTAGATTACTGAGGGCCTCAGGTAGGTTACTATGAGGGCCTCAGGTAGATTACTGAGGGCCTCAGGTAGGTTACTATGAGGGCCTCAGGTAGGTTACTATGAGGGCCTCAGGTAGGTTACTGAGGGCCTCAGGTAGCTTACTGAGGGCCTCAGGTAGCTTACTGAGGGTCTCAGGTAGGTTACTGAGGGCCTCAGGTAGGTTACTATGAGGGCCTCAGGTAGGTTACTATGAGGGCCTCAGGTAGGTTACTGAGGGCCTCAGGTAGGTTACTATGAGGGCCTCAGGTAGGTTACTGAGGGCCTCAGGTAGGTTACTATGAGGGTCTCAGGTAGGTTACTGAGGGCCTCAGGTAGGTTACTGAGGGCCTCAGGTAGGTTACTGAGGGCCTCAGGTAGGTTACTGAGGGCCTCAGGTAGGTTACTGAGGGTCTCAGGTAGGTTACTGAGGGCCTCAGGTAGGTTACTATGAGGCCTCAGGTGGGTTACTATGAGGGCCTCAGGTGGGTTACTATGAGGGCCTCAGGTAGGTTACTAAGAGCCTCAGGTAGGTTACTATGAGGCCTCAGGTAGGTTACCGAGGCCTCAGGTAGGTTAGTATGAGGCCTCAGGTGGGTTACTATGAGGGACTCAGGTAGGTTACTGAGGGCCTCAGGTAGGTTACTGAGGGTCTCAGGTAGGTTACTATGAGGGTCTCAGGTAGGTTACTATGAGGGTCTCAGGTAGGTTACTATGAGGGCCTCAGGTAGGTTACTGAGGGTCTCAGGTAGGTTACTATGAGGGTCTCAGGTAGGTTACTATGAGGGCCTCAGGTAGGTTACTATGATGGCCTCAGGTAGGTTGCTATGAGGGCCTCGGGTAGGTTACTGAGGGTCTCAGGTAGGTTACTATGAGGGTCTCAGGTAGGTTACTATGAGGGCCTCAGGTAGGTTACTGAGGGTCTCAGGTAGGTTGCTATGAGGGTCTCAGGTAGGTTACTATGAGGGCCTCAGGTATATTACTGAGGGTCTCAGGTAGGTTACTATGAGGGTCTCAGGTAGGTTACTGAGGGCCTCAGGTAGGTTACTGAGGGCCTCAGGTAGGCTACTGAAGGCCTCAGGTAGGTTACTGAGGGCCTCAGGTAGGTTACCGAGGGCCTCAGGTAGGTTACTGAGGGTCTCAGGTAGGTTGCTGAGGGCCTCAGGTAGGTTACTATGAGGGTCTCAGGTAGAGTACCGAGGGCCTCAGGTAGCTTACTGAGGGCCTCAGGTAGGTTACTATGAGGGTATCAGGTAGGTTACTATGAGGGTCTCAGGTAGGTTACTGAGGGCCTCAGGTAGGTTACTATGAGGGTCTCAGGTAGGTTACTGAGGGCCTCAGGTAGGTTACTGAGGGCCTCAGGTAGGTTACTGAGGGCCTCAGGTAGGTTACTGAGGGCCTCAGGTAGGTTACTATGAGGGTCTCAGGTAGGTTACTATGAGGGTCTCAGGTAGGTTACTATGAGGGCCTCAGGTAGGTTACTGAGGGCCTCAGGTAGGTTACTGAGGGCCTCAGGTAGGTTACTGAGGGTCTCAGGTAGGTTACTGAGGGCCTCAGGTAGGTTACTGAGGGTCTCAGGTAGGTTACTGAGGGCCTCAGGTAGGTTACTGAGGGTCTCAGGTAGGTTACTGATTGTCTCAGGTAGGTTACTGAGGGTCTCAGGTAGGTTACTGAGGGTCTCAGGTAGGTTACTGAGGGTCTCAGGTAGGTTACTGAGGGCCTCAGGTAAGTTACTATGAGGGTTTCAGGTAGGTTACTGAGGGCCTAAGGTAGGTTACTGAGGGCCTAAGGTAGGTTACTGAGGGCCTCGGGTAGATTACTGAGGGTCTCAGGTAGGATACTGAGGGCCTGAGGTAGGTTACTATGAGGGCCTGAGGTAGGTTACTGAGGGCCTGAGGTAGGTTACTGAGGGCCTCAGGTAGGTTACTATGATGGCCTCAGGTAGGTTGCTATGAGGGCCTCGGGTAGGTTACTGAGGGTCTCAGGTAGGTTACTATGAGGGTCTCAGGTAGGTTACTATGAGGGCCTCAGGTAGGTTACTGAGGGTCTCAGGTAGGTTGCTATGAGGGTCTCAGGTAGGTTACTATGAGGGCCTCAGGTATATTACTGAGGGTCTCAGGTAGGTTACTGAGGGCCTCATGTAGGTTACTGAGGGCCTCAGGTAGGCTACTGAGGGCCTCAGGTAGGTTACTGAGGGCCTCAGGTAGGTTACTGAGGGCCTCAGGTAGGTTACTGAGGGCCTCAGGTAGGTTGCTGAGGGCCTCAGGTAGGTTACTATGAGGGTCTCAGGTAGATTACTGAGGGCCTCAGGTAGCTTACTGAGGGCCTCAGGTAAGTTACTATGAGGGTATCAGGTAGGTTACTATGAGGGTCTCAGGTAGGTTACTGAGGGCCTCAGGTAGGTTACTGAGGGCCTCAGGTAGGTTACTGAGGGCCTCAGGTAGGTTACTGAGGGCCTCAGGTAGGTTACTGAGGGCCTCAGGTAGGTTACTGAGGGCCTCAGGTAGGTTACTATGAGGCCTCAGGTGGGTTACTATGAGGGCCTCAGGTGGGTTACTATGAGGGTCTCAGGTAGGTTACTATGAGGGCCTCAGGTAGGTTACTGAGGGCCTCAGGTAGGTTACTGAGGGCCTCGGGTCGGCTACTATGAGGTTCTCAGGTAGGTTACTGAGGGCCTCAGGTAGGTTACTGAGGGTCTCAGGTAGGTTACTGAGGGCCTCAGGTAGGTTACTGAGGGCCTCGGGTAGATTACTGAGGGTCTCAGGTAGGTTACTGAGGGCCTCGGGTCGGCTACTATGAGGGTCTCAGGTAGGATACTGAGGGCCTGAGGTAGGTTACTATGAGGGCCTGAGGTAGGTTACTGAGGGCCTGAGGTAGGTTACTGAGGGCCTCAGGTAGGTTACTATGATGGCCTCAGGTAGGTTGCTATGAGGGCCTCGGGTAGGTTACTGAGGGTCTCAGGTAGGTTACTATGAGGGTCTCAGGTAGGTTACTATGAGGGTCTCAGGTAGGTTACTATGAGGGCCTCTGGTAGGTTACTGAGGGTCTCAGGTAGGTTGCTATGAGGGTCTCAGGTAGGTTACTATGAGGGCCTCAGGTAGGTTACTATGAGGGCCTCAGGTATATTACTGAGGGTCTCAGGTAGGTTACTGAGGGCCTCAGGTAGGTTACTATGAGGGTCTCAGATAGGTTACTGAGGGCCTCATGTAGGTTACTGAGGGCCTCAGGTAGGCTACTGAGGGCCTCAGGTAGGTTACTGATTTCCTCAGGTAGGTTACTGAGGGCCTCAGGTAGGTTACTGAGGGCCTCAGGTAGGTTGCTGAGGGCCTCAGGTAGGTTACTATGAGGGTCTCAGGTAGATTACTGAGGGCCTCAGGTAGCTTACTGAGGGCCTCAGGTAAGTTACTATGAGGGTATCAGGTAGGTTACTATGAGGGTCTCAGGTAGGTTACTATGAGGGTCTCAGGTAGGTTACTGAGGGCCTCAGGTAGGTTACTGAGGGCCTCAGGTAGGTTACTGAGGGCCTCAGGTAGGTTACTGAGGGCCTCAGGTAGGTTACTGAGGGCCTCAGGTAGGTTACTGAGGGCCTCAGGTAGGTTACTATGAGGGTCTCAGGTAGGTTACTATGAGGGTCTCAGGTAGGTTACTATGAGGGTCTCAGGTAGATTACTGAGGGCCTCAGGTAGCTTACTGAGGGCCTCAGGTAAGTTACTATGAGGGTATCAGGTAGGTTACTATGAGGGTCTCAGGTAGGTTACTGAGGGCCTCAGGTAGGTTACTGAGGGCCTCAGGTAGGTTACTGAGGGCCTCAGGTAGGTTACTGAGGGCCTCAGGTAGGTTACTGAGGGCCTCAGGTAGGTTACTGAGGGCCTTAGGTAGGTTACTATGAGGGTCTCAGGTAGGTTACTATGAGGGTCTCAGGTAGGTTACTATGAGGGTCTCAAGTAGGTTACTATGAGGGCCTCAGGTAGGTTACTGAGGGCCTCAGGTAGGTTACTGAGGGCCTCGGGTCGGCTACTATGAGGGTCTCAGGTAGGTTACTGAGGGCCTCAGGTAGGTTACTGAGGGTCTCAGGTAGGTTACTGAGGGCCTCAGGTAGGTTACTGAGGGCCTCAGGTAGGTTACTGAGGGTCTCAGGTAGGTTACTGAGGGTCTCAGGTAGGTTACTGAGGGTCTCAGGTAGGTTACTGAGGGTCTCAGGTAGGTTACTGAGGGCCTCAGGTAAGTTACTATGAGGGCTTCAGGTAGGTTACTGAGGGCCTAAGGTAGGTTACTGAGGGCCTCGGGTAGATTACTGAGGGTCTCAGGTAGGTTACTGAGGGCCTCGGGTCGGCTACTATGAGGGTCTCAGGTAGGATACTGAGGGCCTGAGGTAGGTTACTATGAGGGCCTGAGGTAGGTTACTGAGGGCCTGAGGTAGGTTACTGAGGGCCTCAGGTAGGTTACTATGATGGCCTCAGGTAGGTTGCTATGAGGGCCTCGGGTAGGTTACTGAGGGTCTCAGGTAGGTTACTATGAGGGTCTCAGGTAGGTTACTATGAGGGCCTCAGGTAGGTTACTGAGGGTCTCAGGTAGGTTGCTATGAGGGTCTCAGGTAGGTTACTATGAGGGCCTCAGGTATATTACTGAGGGTCTCAGGTAGGTTACTGAGGGCCTCAGGTAGGTTACTATGAGGGTCTCAGATAGGTTACTGAGGGCCTCATGTAGGTTACTGAGGGCCTCAGGTAGGCTACTGAGGGCCTCAGGTAGGTTACTGAGGGCCTCAGGTAGGTTACTGAGGGCCTCAGGTAGGTTACTGAGGGCCTCAGGTAGGTTGCTGAGGGCCTCAGGTAGGTTACTATGAGGGTCTCAGGTAGATTACTGAGGGCCTCAGGTAGCTTACTGAGGGCCTCAGGTAAGTTACTATGAGGGTATCAGGTAGGTTACTATGAGGGTCTCAGGTAGGTTACTGAGGGCCTCAGGTAGGTTACTGAGGGCCACAGGTAGGTTACTGAGGGCCTCAGGTAGGTTACTGAGGGCCTCAGGTAGGTTACTGAGGGCCTCAGGTAGGTTACTATGAGGGTCTCAGGTAGGTTACTATGAGGGTCTCAGGTAGGTTACTATGAGGGTCTCAGGTAGGTTACTATGAGGGTCTCAGGTAGGTTACTATGAGGGCCTCAGGTAGGTTACTGAGGGCCTCAGGTAGGTTACTGAGGGCCTCGGGTCGGCTACTATGAGGGTCTCAGGTAGGTTACTGAGGGCCTCAGGTAGGTTACTGAGGGTCTCAGGTAGGTTACTGAGGGCCTCAGGTAGGTTACTGAGGGCCTCAGGTAGGTTACTGAGGGGTCTCAGGTAGGTTACTGAGGGTCTCAGGTAGGTTACTGAGGGTCTCAGGTAGGTTACTGAGGGCCTCAGGTAAGTTACTATGAGGGCTTCAGGTAGGTTACTGACGGCCTAAGGTAGGTTACTGAGGGCCTCGGGTAGATTACTGAGGGTCTCAGGTAGGTTACTGAGGGCCTCGGGTCGGCTACTATGAGGGTCTCAGGTAGGATACTGAGGGCCTGAGGTAGGTTACTATGAGGGCCTGAGGTAGGTTACTGAGGGCCTGAGGTAGGTTACTGAGGGCCTCAGGTAGGTTACTATGAGGGCCTCAGGTAGGTTACTGAGGGCCTGAGGTAGGTTACTGAGGGCCTGAGGTAGGTTACTGAGGGCCTCAGGTAGGTTACTATGAGGGCCTCAGGTAGGTTACTGAGGGCCTCAGGTAGGTTACTATGAGGGCCTCAGGTAGGTTACTGAGGGCCTCAGGTAGGTTTCTGAGGGTCTAAGGTAGGTTATTGAGGGCCTCGGGTCGGCTACTATGAGGGTTCAGGTAGCTATGAGGGTAGGCTATTATCACTATTATTATTATAATTATTATTATTATTATTATTATTAATTAAGAGGTAAACCTAATAAATGAAATGGTAAGATGAATGAGTGTGGCAAGCAAAGAGGACGTTAAATATTACTGGACGTACATCACACACCCACTGCGGCACGCTCTTTCCACCAGTCACCTACTAATTAAGAGTGTAGCAGTTCTGGGGCCCCACTGCTATGCTAATTGGTAGTTCAACAGCCATTCACGTGAAAATCAGCGAATTTTGTAAAGTGACGTCTTCAACGTATGGAGCAGAATGTGGCAGGTTGACACCTCGTCTAGTCCAATACCGTCTTCACAGTCGCTCTTGCTCCTACAATATTATGTCATTTACTGTGTGTAAGTTGTGTAAATACGATATATATATATATATATATATATATATATATATATATATATATATATATATATATATATATATATATATATATATATATATATATATATATATATAATGTCGTGCCGAAAAGGTAAAACTTGGGATTTTGGCTTGAACAGTAACGCTCTTCTTGTCGAATAAGGCAAGCTAAAAGTTGTGCATGCAATAATTTCGCAAAAATCACTCTGAACCTAACGTAAAAAAATATATTTCATTGTGTTTGTTTATTATTAAATTACTGTAAACTTATCTAAAATATATTTAGTTGGATTAGGCTAAATTAAATTGCGCTTGTTACAAGGTTAGGTAAGTTTTCTAAGGTTCTTTTGGTACAAAATTATTAATTTTTACATTAACATAAATGACAAAAATATATCTTTAAACGTATAAGAGAAAATTTTAGAAAGGACTTAATTTTAAACAAGTTCTTGCTAAATGACCAATTTTACCTATCGGCACGACATATATTTATATATGAAGGAATAAATGGATTAAGACAGTTATTTCTGCTGGTTTGCCTTTCCCCTGCGAAGTTTAGTTGAGAGTTTGCTGATTTACTTAGGATTAGGCGCAACAGGGTCATCTGACTACTAGCTGTGTTCATAATAGTAAGTTTCCTGAGGTTTGTTTCACACACGAGTACTGAAATACCCAGTTCTATAGGTGGCGTTCTTGTGAGCAGTTTACAGTTCTACTCAAAGCCTGGCATCAGGTCTAATTTTCTCGACTCTTTGATCAACGAAGCAGTTGTTGCCCACAGACTTACATAACCAGCATAACCTATCTGATGAGGCTTGTTCCAAGGACAGATTAGGTTTCCTCTTCAAAGCTTCTACGTAATGTCTCTTATTTACTGGTAGAAAGCTGAAGTCTAGGACCACGGAGGCTGGCAGTGTTTTCCTCATTCCTTGATCACAAATAATCCTGTTACAGCATAAATATCAACAAAGATTTTCGAAGCTACAGTTACTCACTGTGTTGCAATGACCTGTAGGCAAAGTATTGTGTTTCGTCTTTGTATACTAAAGAGTTTGTTTACAGTGGCGGAGATGATGATCTTCACGCTAGTCACTGTCAATGATACTGAATGTTCAGCTGTACTCTGGAGACATTTCATGTGTGGTTTGATCAAGAGTTTAGCGTTTTCCAACAACATCCTCAGTGCTGCACTCAAGCTATAAGAGTCTAATCCATCTAATGAACAGTGAAACGTAGAAGAGAGTACTTATGTCCGACTTTCATTTATGTCTGCCGGAACTGCACTGATTAATTATGTACTTTTCGAAGTAAGATAGAAAAATATAAAAAAGTAAAAGTAGGTAATGACATGGAAAATAAGCTTTACTTTGCTTTACTTGACAGTATTACTACCACGTGGATACACAGGACTTCTACCCACAGTAATAAAGAAAAGACAGGTGTAGAACAAGGTTTTATTGTGATAAAGTCTCTCTACACGAAGAAATAGTTTTAATAATAACTCCTGCAACGCGTTTTCATTACCTTTTACGTATATATTTATAACTCCTTAAAAGCAACTATATAATTCCCAGCAATACTATATGTGGTATACTTATAACCCTAATTTTTAAAGGGGGAAGACCGGTAAGCCAGTGGAAGGCCTCTGTCAGATAACCAAATCCTCCAGCGTGGGTCATATGACTAAAACCCGCGTCAGGAAACACTTGTCCTGTTTCCTGACCTACCTTACCTAACCTCTCAGTAAGAGTATCATCTACCCAACCTCTCAATATTATATATAGTCTATGAAACTCAAAACTTACCTGTGTATTCTATGACCACGAGTACGAAGTACGTCACTGACAACAGTGACGTCAACACTGATACCATCACTGACAACAGTGACGTCAACACTGATACCATCACTGACAACAGTGATACATCACTGACGCTCCCCGTGTGCCAATATGCTTCTAGGCTGCTACAGGGAGCAGTGGATGGATGGCACCTGCGAGTATTGGCACCGAGGAAGAGGCTAAACAGAAAAATGACAACTACTGGCACTGGTGCTGGCAAGTAGTGGCACTTCCAAGTTATGATACAGTGATGGCATGGCACTGGACAGAAATAACAAGATATAAAGATGTTCTATGTAGTGTGATTCTTTGTAAATGAGAACAAGAAAGAGTATCCAAAACTGAACAGTATTAAGAAACCTAAACAATTTTGGATGCATTTTTTCAATCATGTTCACAAAAAAAAGGCAGTATATAGAGAAGCTTCATGCAAGCTTACGTACCACACAACACATGAGAGTGAGGAGGGAGAGTCGAAGAGGGAAGTGGCACTAGTGAAGGGGGTGCCACAGGGAGGGAGGGGGGTATAACATGGGGTCCAGAAGATGAGTGACAATAGATGCCAGCACCCGCATGGCTACTCAGGCACTGAGTGAGGGAAGTGATGCACTCTTCACTCTACAAGTGTGGTACTCCTGCCTCACTAAACCATTCTGGCACCACGAGTGATACTCCTGTAGGTTTAAACTTTTTTTTTGGTATTCTCGGTAAATACGTTGCCAAACTTGTCACGGCAGGTTATTTTTTAATTTTCTTATTAAGAGTGAATTTTATTATCCAGACAAGTAATGTAGATGATAACATCTAACATTATTATACCAAAGAATTTTCAATATTCCTCTCATTCTATGAGATGGTTGGCTGCTCTATATTTTGTATCCACTGATCCCTTTGAGCTGTTGTTATTCTTGATACATCTGAGCAGTTGGAATTTGTCACAGTTAAACATCATGTTGCACATTTTCTGTCTTCAACATAAATGACTTTCAGATTTGTTGTGGTAACGTCCGCAAAGTAGTATACGAAGCTGTGACTAGTCTGTTGAGGGTGAGAAACAGTAAAAGGTGCCAGGCCCGTGCCTAGGGGCACTTAATTTTTTTTCTTATTTTGTTAAGGCTACTCTTCGTGTTCTATTCCTACTTTTCCCGTTAGACTTAATGACTTTTTATGGACTGTCTCGATGATCTGACTGTGAAATGCCTTAACTAATTCGTGTAAATCACATCTGCATTTTGCTCTTCTTCTCCCTCTAAATTCATGTTGACTTAGGTTGTATAGGTCATACTTTTCTATCAAAAATAATTAAGAGTATCAACATCCTTTCAAAGACTTTACGATGCGTGATGTTGCTGGTACTGGTCTGTATTTTTTTTTTTTGGCCAAAGCTCCTTAGTGCAGAGGAGCTATCTGCACTTACTGAGGCCACTGGGATGTGACCGGTATCTATGCTCTTTCTCCAAGGAATACTGGGTGCTCCTGCTAGTGGCATTTGCACTTTATAAATCACGAGTTCCGTGATTTCGGCCCAAGTGTTTGCACGTGTTTTCAACTTTCCTTTAGAGTTCGGAGGGGGGGGGGGGTTCTGCTTACGTCGGATACGTGATTTGTACGACAGGAGAGGTAATGAACAAAATCTATCCGGATCCTCAATTCTTCTATGATTTAGTGGCTTGCTGAACACTGATTTATACCGGTGTTTCAAATTTCGTTCATTTCTTTTTCGTCATAGGTGTATGAACCTTGTGTGAATTATGGGCCAATTTTAGACGTGACTTTTAACTTGGTTTTTATGTGTATATATATATATATATATATATATATATATATATATATATATATATATATATATATATATATATATATATATATATATATATATATATATATATATATATGCAGGACAAGCCACTGGCGGTGGAAATCTTTAGCTCAAATACTTTCACACTTCTCAGTGCGTCATCAGCAGCTGTGCAATGTTACAAGGGAGCAACCAAAGCAGGGAGAGAGGTCTCAGAGTAGCGTAGGTGTCGCTGGCCACGGTTACCCTTACCATTGCACAGCTCCTGATGACGCACTGATAAGTGTGAAAGTACTTGAGTTAAAGATTTTCACCCCCAGTGGCTTGTCCTGCATAGTTAAGATCGCCCGTCTGCGATTGTTTGTGTGTGTGTATATATATATATATATATATATATATATATATATATATATATATATATATATATATATATATATATATATATATATATATATATATATATATATATATATGCAAAACAACCACTGTGAAAGGATAGTGAAATTCCAAGCGCTTTCATGACTTCTTCTCACATGACCAAGGAACTATGATAATTCCTTGATAATGTGAGAAGTCACTAAAGCGATTGGAATTTCACTATCTTTTCAATGTGGTTGTTTTGCATATTCTGATATCGCCTGTTTATTTATATTATATATATATATATATATATATATATATATATATATATATATATATATATATATATATATATATATAAGGGTGTGAAGCATTAGTGGTGAATGTTGCAGCGAGGAGAAGGTTGGAGGCAGTGGAGATGTCATGTCTGAGGGCAATGTGTGGTGTGAATATAATGCAGAGAATTCGTAGTTTGGAAGTTAGGAGGAGGTGCGGGATTACCAAAACTGTTGTCCAGAGGGCTGAGGAAGGGTTGTTGAGGTGGTTCGGACATGTAGAGAGAATTGAGCGAAACAGAATGACTTCAAGAGTATATCAGTCTGTAGTGGAAGGAAGGCGGAGTAGGGGTCCGCCTAGGAAAGGTTGGAGGGAGGGGGTAAAGGAGGTTTTGTGTGCGAGGGGCTTGGACTTCCAGCAGGCATGCGTGAGCGTGTTTGATAGGAGTGAATGGAGACAAATGGTTTTTAATACTTGACGTGCTGTTGGAGTGTGAGCAAAGTAACATTTATGAAGGGGTTCAGGGAAACCGGCAGGCCGGACTTGAGTCCTGGAGATGGGAAGTACAGTGCCTGCACTCTGAAGGAGGGGTGTTAATGTTGCAGTTTAAAAACTGTAGTGTAAAGCACCCTTCTGGCAAGACAGTGATGGAGTGAATGATGGTGAAAGTTTTTCTTTTTCGGGCCACCCTGCCTTGGTGGGAATCGGCCAGTATGATAATAAAAAAAATAATAAATATATATAAGATTTTTTTTCATATTTAATGAAAGGCTTTTTTGTTCCTTGAGTGCTTTTCTGTCTGCTATGAATATTTTTTGTTTCTTCTCTATACTAGTAATCTCTCTCTGTGTTAATAATAAAATGGTTATAACTATGACCATAAATTTTACAGTGGACAGGTAAGCCAGCGGAAGGCCTCGGTCAGATGACTTAAAGCTCCAACGGTGGGTCATCATCTGACTAGGACCCGCGTCAGGAAACGCTTGTCCTGTTTCCTGACGAACCTGATGTACCTACCTCTCAGTGGAGACTATCTCTACATTGTAGTGACATACTGTACGTTCCTCTTAAGAAATTCATTAGCTTTCTTTTTCTGTACATTCTTCTACGTTCTCGTTCAATATCTGCTCTTCTATAAAGACTTTCAAAGCGGAGAATGTTTTATATAGACGTTGAATGATCCCACATTCAAGGTTTCCAAGCACTGGTGTGCGTTAAGGTGCTCAGACGTACCTGACTGTGTTGATAAATGGTTCACAGAACCGACAAGTTGATAAATTAGACACATGTGCAACACTTGGGTATGTTTAGTGTGGAAACGTTTCGCCACACAGTGGCTTCATCAGTCCAATACAAAGAAGAATGGTGAATATCACAAGGAGTTTGAGGTAATCAGTCCCTCAGGCTGGAGTCGATGTAATCAGTCCATTAATCTTTTCGATACTGATAAACTGATTACATCGACTCCATGCTGAAGGACTGATTACCTCAAACTCCTTCTGATCTTCACCATTCTTCTTTGTATAGGACTGATGAAGTCACTGCAGGAAGTAGGAGCAGAAGAGTATTCAGGTTTAATCCGAGAAGAGAGGTGCTCTTCGCCAGCTAGTTTACTGTGCACCCCATATCCATATCCATCCTGTGGACGGTAGCATAAGAGCATATGGATACACAAAAGGTCAAGGAACTAGGCCCCAAGATGGAATACGGGAGTACATCTGGATTTATACCTCCAGTTCACTTATCTGCTACAAGCAAATTTAGGAGTTTTGCTTAATATATCAGGTATTTTATTTTTTTCATTATCTTGACATATCACATAGGTTATTATACCATCTTAATATTCCTCAATAAGTGGACAATTAAGCACATAGTGCTCAAGCTAGTGACCATAGGGCTGGCTGCATGCTTATATTTGGTCTGATTATACGTTTGTCTTCCAAACTTCCAGAAGTACTTACAACCAAGCCTAAGCCTGGCTACTACATCAGTCTGTTCACACTACAAGTTGCTCCATAAACGTACTTATCTACGTTCATGTTAACACAGTGAGGGACAAACCTGGAATTAGGGTTATGCAATACAGGAATACCTCTCTGGAATAGCACAATTGATATACATCTAGTTATTATTCATATTGTTATTATTATTATTATTATTATTATTATATTAAATATGAAGCGCCAAGGCCGTATAAGTTACATAGTGTGCTGACCTGCAGTACTCTTGCTACTCTCATTCCTCACCCTCAGTACTCCTCGTGCAGCTACAACTGTGCCCAGACTATCCCAGGTGCGCAGCAGGGCAGCACAGGACAACCTGGTACAAGAGAATGCCCAGCCTGTTGCCAGTCTTAATAAAACTAGTGTGTGAATGTCTGCCAGGTCCGGGAGGAGGTCTAGATGATGGGAGGGGTGGGGGATGAGGTTCGAATGATGAGAGGGGTGGGGAGGAGGACTGGATGATGGGAGGGGTGGGGGAGGAGGTCTGGATGATGAGAGATGGGGGAGGAGGTCTGGATGATGGGAGGGGTGGGGGATGAGGTCCGGACTCCGGATGATGAGAGGGGTGAGGGATGAGGTCCGGACTCCGGATGATGAGAGGGGTGGGGGAGGAGGTCTGGATGATGAGAGATGGGGGAGGAGGTCTTGATGACGGGAAGGGTGGGGGAGGAGGTCTGGATGACGGGAAGGGTGGGGGAGGAGGTCTGGATGATGGGAGGGTGGGGAGGAGGCCTGGATATTGGGAGGGATGGGTGAGGAGGTCTGGATATTGGGAGGGATGGGTGAGGTGGTCTGGATATTGGGAGGGATGGGGGAAGGGGTCTGGATGATGGGAGGGTGGAGGAGGAGGTCTGGATGATGGGAGGGGAGGGGAGGAGGGGGAACAAAGGTAGAGGTGGAACGCGGATGCTTGGTCCTGGATGCCATAACCCACACGCTCACCAACCTTCTTTCCGCTCCAGTACCACGTACCCCGGCTACGTGCCGCACCTTCTATTACCTCCACTCATTTCTAACTTCTCCTAGCTGAGTCACCATCTTATCAACAGTACATTGTCAATATTCATTTCCTATTATTTGACTTAATTTATTTTGCCTTGTGCTACTGGTCACATTCTACGTGATTACTAACATTCCATAAGTGCCAACTACAGCTGGAACAATACAGATAGGGAATAATACACAGATAACCCGCACATAAGAGAAACTCGAGATGACGTTCCAGTCCGACTTGGAGCATTAACTACTCCAACACTAACACACGAAGATAGGGGAGCCAGTATATTTACGAGAGGAGGGCAACACCACCACCAGTGCTAACTGGGGACCCTCGTTCCCGGAAGATATTAAGCTTCATTCTGGGAACAAATTAGAAATATCTCCATGGAGAAGTTTCAGTATTTTCTTTTCCTACCACTCACTACATACATAGGTTTGTATGACCCTTTTAAGCACAGTGCCTACACTCTGAAGGAGGGGTGGAGATATGTAGCAGTCTTTGTACTGTGGTACCGGCACGCCTCTGGCAAGATACTCATGGAGTGAGTGATGATGAAAGTTTTTCTTCTCTATCGGGTCACCCTGATTCAGAGGGAAACTGCCGATGTGTTAAAAAAAATAAAAAAATTTAAATCATTGTCAATGATACAAAGTATCATAACGGTAAATCAGCAATTATATTCAAGGGCTAATTACTCTCTTATTTCACGCTAAAGCGAAACCCAAAGCCTACCCTTGACCCTGACCTTGAGCATATAAGTCGCAGGGTGATTTTTCCAAGACTTTCTTGTTGGAAAAAAGGCGCGCCTTATATGCCGGAAAATGCGTTAGTTTTCTACCTTGCTTCCTAGTGAATAAGAATCATTGACACTATTATCGTCCAACACTAACGAAATATGTTGTTATCAAGCTGATAATTTATTAAATGCGTCTGAAAAATAATGTGGATGTAGAATTGCTTGTGTAAACCACTGAATCAAGAATACAAAGAAAGATTTCCATGATATCCAAAATATTTCCTCCAAAATGACAACAGGAAAGCATTCACAGTAGAAAATGGAGTTAATGTCAAGTGATGTTAAGTTAAGGTCTTAACGTTGGTGGGCTACACTTTTACAGTATGAGGCTACACTTTTACAGTATGAGGCTACACTTTTACAGTATGAGGCTACACTTTTACAGTATGAGGCTACACTTTTACAGTATGAGGCTACACTTTTACAGTATGAGGCTACACTTTTACAGTATGAGGCTACACTTTTACAGTATGAGGCTACACTTTTACAGTATGAGGCTACACTTTTACAGTATGAGGCTACACTTTTACAGTATGAGAATACACTTTTACAGTATGAGGCTACACTTTTACAGTGAGAGGCTACACTTTTACAGTAAGAGGCTACACTTTTACAGTATGAGGCTACACTTTTACAGTATGAGGCTACACTTTTACAGTATGAGGCTACACTTTTACAGTAAGAGGCTACACTTTTACAGTGAGAGGCTACACTTTTACAGTATGAGGGAGGCTACACTTTTACAGCGAGAGGCTACACTTTTACAGTGAGAGGTTACACTTTTACAGTGAGAGGCTACACTTTTACAGTGAGAGGCTACACTTTTACAGTGAGAGGCTACACTTTTACAGTGAGAGGCTACACTTTTACAGCGAGAGGCTACACTTTTACAGTGAGAGGCTACACTTTTACAGTGAGAGGTTACACTTTTACAGTAAGAGGCTACACTTTTACAGTGAGAGGCTACACTTTTACAGTGAGAGGCTACACTTTTACAGTATGAGGCTACACTTTTACAGTGAGAGGTTACACTTTTACAGTGAGAGGTTACACTTTTACAGTAAGAGGCTACACTTTTACAGTGAGAGGTTACACTTTTACAGTAAGAGGCTACACTTTTACAGTATGAGGCTACACTTTTACAGTGAGAGGTTACACTTTTACAGTGAGAGGTTACACTTTTACAGTAAGAGGCTACACTTTTACAGTGAGAGGCTACACTTTTACAGTGAGAGGTTACACTTTTACAGTGAGAGGTTACACTTTTACAGTAAGAGGCTACACTTTTACAGTGAGAGGCTACACTTTTACAGTGAGAGGCTACACTTTTACAGTGAGAGGTTACACTTTTACAGTAAGAGGCTACACTTTTACAGTGAGAGGCTACACTTTTACAGTAAGAGGCTACACTTTTACAGTGAGAGGCTACACTTTTACAGTAAGAGGCTACACTTTTACAGTAAGAGGCTACACTTTTACAGTAAGAGGCTACACTTTTACAGTGAGAGGCTACACTTTTACAGTGAGAGGCTACACTTTTACAGTGAGAGGCTACACTTTTACAGTGGTAGGCTACACTTTTACAGTAAGAGGCTACACTTTTACAGTGAGAGGCTACACTTTTACAGTGAGAGGCTACACTTTTACAGTGAGAGGCTACACTTTTACAATGAGGCTACACTTTTACAACAAGAGGCTACACTTTTACAGTAAGAGGCTACACTTTTACAGCAAGAGGCTACACTTTTACAGCAAGAGGCTACACTTTTACAGTAAGAGGCTACACTTTTACAATGAGAGGCTACACTTTTACAGTGAGAGGCTACACTTTTACAGTGAGAGGCTACACTTTTACAGTGAGGCTACACTTTTACAATGAGGCTACACTTTTACAACAAGAGGCTACACTTTTACAGCGAGAGGCTACACTTTTACAATGAGGCTACACTTTTACAGCGAGAGGCTACACTTTTACAGCAAGAGGCTACACTTTTACAGCAAGAGGCTACACTTTTACAATGAGGCTACACTTTTACAATGAGGCTACACTTTTACAGTAAGAGGCTACACTTTTACAGTAAGAGGCTACACTTTTACACTAAGAGGCTACACTTTTACAGTAAGAGGCTACACTTTTACAGTGAGAGGCTACACTTTTACAGTGAGAGGCTACACTTTTACAGCAAGAGGCTACACTTTTACAGCAAGAGGCTACACTTTTACAGTGAGAGGCTACACTTTTACAGTGAGAGGCTACACTTTTACAGCATGAGGCTACACTTTTACAGCGAGAGGCTACACTTTTACAGTAAGAGGCTACACTTTTACAGTAAGAGGCTACACTTTTACAGTAAGAGGCTACACTTTTACAGTAAGAGGCTACACTTTTAGTGAGAGGCTACACTTTTACAGTAAGAGGCTACACTTTTACAGCAAGAGGCTACACTTTTACAGCGAGAGGCTACACTTTTACAGTAAGAGGCTACACTTTTACAGTAAGAGGCTACACTTTTACAGTGAGAGGCTACACTTTTACAGTAAGAGGCTACACTTTTACAGTAAGAGGCTACACTTTTACAGTGAGAGGCTACACTTTTACAATGAGAGGCTACACTTTTACAGCAAGAGGCTACACTTTTACAGTAAGAGGCTACACTTTTACAATGAGAGGCTACACTTTTACAGCAAGAGGCTACACTTTTACAGTGAGAGGCTACACTTTTACAGTGAGAGGCTACACTTTTACAGTGAGAGGCTACACTTTTACAGTGAGAGGCTACACTTTTACAGTGAGAGGCTACACTTTTACAGTGAGAGGCTACACTTTTATAGTAAGAGGCTACACTTTTACAGTGAGATGCTACACTTTTACAGTGAGAGGCTACACTTTTACAGTGAGAGGCTACACTTTTACAGTGAGGCTACACTTTTACAGTGAGAGGCTTCACTTTTACAGTAAGAGGCTACACTTTTACAATGAGAGGCTACACATTTACAGTGAGAGGCTACACTTTTACAGTGAGAGGCTACACTTTTACAGTGAGAGGCTACACTTTTACAGTGAGAGGCTACACTTTTACAGTAAAAGGCTACACTTTTATAGTAAGAGGCTACACTTTTACAGTGAGAGGCTACACTTTTACAGTAAGAGGCTACACTTTTACAGTGAGAGGCTACACTTTTACAGTAAGAGGCTACACTTTTACAGTAAGAGGCTACACTTTTACAGTAAGAGGCTACACTTTTACAGTGAGAGGCTACACTTTTACAGTGAGAGGCTACACTTTTACAGTGAGAGGCTACACTTTTACAGTGGTAGGCTACACTTTTACAGTAAGAGGCTACACTTTTACAGTGAGAGGCTACACTTTTACAGTGAGAGGCTACACTTTTACAGTGAGAGGCTACACTTTTACAATGAGGCTACACTTTTACAACAAGAGGCTACACTTTTACAGTAAGAGGCTACACTTTTACAGCAAGAGGCTACACTTTTACAGCAAGAGGCTACACTTTTACAGTAAGAGGCTACACTTTTACAATGAGAGGCTACACTTTTACAGTGAGAGGCTACACTTTTACAGTGATAGGCTACACTTTTACAGTGAGGCTACACTTTTACAATGAGGCTACACTTTTACAACAAGAGGCTACACTTTTACAGCGAGAGGCTACACTTTTACAATGAGGCTACACTTTTACAGCAAGAGGCTACACTTTTACAGTGAGAGGCTACACTTTTTACAGCAAGAGGCTACACTTTTACAATGAGGCTACACTTTTACAGTGAGAGGCTACACTTTTACAGTAAGAGGCTACACTTTTACAGTAAGAGGCTACACTTTTACACTAAGAGGCTACACTTTTACAGTAAGAGGCTACACTTTTACAGTGAGAGGCTACACTTTTACAGTGAGAGGCTACACTTTTACAGCAAGAGGCTACACTTTTACAGCAAGAGGCTACACTTTTACAGTGAGAGGCTACACTTTTACAGTGAGAGGCTACACTTTTACAGCATGAGGCTACACTTTTACAGCGAGAGGCTACACTTTTACAGTAAGAGGCTACACTTTTACAGTAAGAGGCTACACTTTTACAGTAAGAGGCTACACTTTTACAGTAAGAGGCTACACTTTTAGTGAGAGGCTACACTTTTACAGTAAGAGGCTACACTTTTACAGCAAGAGGCTACACTTTTACAGCGAGAGGCTACACTTTTACAGTAAGAGGCTACACTTTTACAGTAAGAGGCTACACTTTTACAGTGAGAGGCTACACTTTTACAGTAAGAGGCTACACTTTTACAGTAAGAGGCTACACTTTTACAGTGAGAGGCTACACTTTTACAATGAGAGGCTACACTTTTACAGCAAGAGGCTACACTTTTACAGTAAGAGGCTACACTTTTACAATGAGAGGCTACACTTTTACAGCAAGAGGCTACACTTTTACAGTGAGAGGTTACACTTTTACAGTGAGAGGCTACACTTTTACAGTGAGAGGCTACACTTTTGCAATGAATGGCTACACTTTTACAATGAGAGGCTACACTTTTACAGCAAGAGGCTACACTTTTACAGTGAGAGGCTACACTTTTACAATGAGAGGCTACACTTTTACAGTGAGAGGCTACACTTTTACAGTGAGAGGCTACACTTTTACAGTGAGGCTACACTTTTACAGTGAGAGGCTTCACTTTTACAGTAAGAGGCTACACTTTTACAATGAGAGGCTACACATTTACAGTGAGAGGCTACACTTTTACAGTGAGAGGCTACACTTTTACAGTGAGAGGCTACACTTTTACAGTGAGAGGCTACACTTTTACAGTAAGAGGCTACACTTTTATAGTAAGAGGCTACACTTTTACAGTGAGAGGCTACACTTTTACAGTGAGAGGCTACACTTTTACAGTGAGAGGCTACACTTTTACAGTGAGGCTACACTTTTACAGTGAGAGGCTACACTTTTACAGTGAGAGGCTACACTTTTGCAATGAAAGGCTACACTTTTACAATTAGAGGCTACACTTTTACAATGAGAGGCTACACTTTTACAATGAGAGGCTACACTTTTACAATGAGAGGCTACACTTTTACAGCAAGAGGCTACACTTTTACAGTGAGAGGCTACACTTTTACAGTGAGAGGCTACACTTTTACAATGGGAGGCTACAGTCTCACAGTGGGAGGCTACATTCTCACAGAGGGAGGCTACACTCACAGTGGGAGGCTACACTCTTACAGTGGTAGGCTACTCTCTAACGGTGATAGGCTACACACTTACAGCGAGAGGCTACACTCTTACAGTGAGGGGCTACACTCTTACAGTGAGAGGCTACACTCTCACATTGAGAGACTAAACTCTCACGGTAGTAGGCTACACTTTCACTGTGATAGGCTACATTCTCACAGTGAGAGGCTATACTCTCACAGTGAGAGGCTATACTCTCACAGTGAGAGGCTATACTCTCACAGTGAGAGGCTATACTCTCACAGTGAGAGGCTATACTCTCACAGTGAGAGACTATACTCTCACAGTGAGAGGCTATAGTCTCACAGTGGGAGGCTACACTCTCACAGTGAGAGGCTCTACTCTCACAGTGAGAGACTATACTCTCACAGTGAGAGACTATACTCTCACAGTGAGAGGCTACAGTCTCACAGTGGGAGGCTACACTCTCACAGTGACAGACTACACTCTCACAGTAAGAGGCTGTAGTCTCACAGTGGGAGGCTACACTCTCACAGTGAGAGACCATACTCTCACAGTGAGAGACTATAGTCTCACAGTGGGAGGCTACACTCACACAGTGGAAGATTATGTTAAACATTTCATGTTTATATGAGTAAGGTGAAGGAGGACCCTCAACAGTATTAGATAGTACAAAGTTACCAACAGCTATATGTAAAAATAGAAGCATCATGCTCTGCCCCTCACCCATTGTGAACCCAAAAGTAATGGAGCCATGGGTTCACGAATCACCATGATGATGTTAGGGAGGCGCAGAATCGACTGCATGAAAAGAACAATAACAAGGAGGTTGCAATACGTAGGGAAGATAATGGTGATATGCCAATTAGTGATCACGAAATATGGAATGCAATTGAAGAGATCCGTCAGCAGGTCTTAGAGATTATGGTATCACTATCATGTGGGAGTTCGACACGTGGAATTAGGTATAGAAATACTCACGTAGGCTGGTAGTACGTATAATTACAGATATGTGGAGAGAGCCCTGACAGCCGTTACCTTGTCTCCTCGCTCACTCTCGAACACTGACTGCCTGACTGGCCGCCCACGTACCCATAGAGGGTCTTTGAATAATGCCAGGTCAGCGCAATATGAGTTCAGATAGTGACTCAGGCAGAGACGGTTGGTCGTTGAGTCAACGGTACACTGGTTACTGGTAACTGGTTACTACTACTGAGATCACCTATGGGTTGACTGAAGCTTTTACTCAAGCCAAAGGCCAACTTCTACTCTATGTACCTCATTTAACAGGTCTTATTTATCAAGGCGCTCTTAAAAATAGATGGAGGCCATCATCTCTATTGCTATAGGAAAAGCTAAATGCATTCAGACCTGTCTCTCGTACGTTATGTTTATGTAACATATTAGGAAGAATATTAGTGAATAGATTAATATAATATAGGACGAATGTTAAAAGCATTACACGTTACATCACGATCTTTCTTGGGTAGAGCATGGTACAGTATTCACCCTTCACTGATTTGAAAGATTCTTAGATTTTACCGTTGCAGCGGTTAGTTTATTGTGCACCCTACATCCATCCTGTGGACGGTAGCGCAAGAGAATATGGATACACTAAAGGCCTAGGAACTAGGCCCCAAAAGGGCTTACAGGAATACACTTGGATTTATGTTTACTATTCACTTACCTGTTACAAGCAAATTTAAAAAACTTGTTCATTATATTTGGTGTTATTTTCATTAATAAGAGAAGTTGCATAGTATCACAGATTATACAATATCCATATTCCTCAGTAAATGGACAATTAAGCACAGTGCTCAAGACAGTGACCACAGGGTTGGCCACATACTTCGTTCTGATCATCATCTGTGTGAAAGGGGCCTAAAACAAAACCCTAACTATTTGTACTTATGAATTTATTTGAGTTGTAGTTAACAGCAAAGTATAAACAGGGATGAATGAATATAAAAAAAAGTAAAAAACTGAAGTACTGTTTCAAGAGAATTGCTGAAAGATACACAGAATGGAACTGGGTACATCCCAGGAAGGTTTCGTCAGTCCAAGATTGTGTAATGTATTCAAAGAAGTTGTTAGGAGACGTACTTTTCCCTGATGCACAAACCACCACTATCACGTCTCCAAAATCAACTACCCTGGCTGTGTGTCCAAGTCGGATATGCTAATAACATACTGAGTCAATCTCTAAGTCTAAGCTAAAACAAAATGAAAAACTTTATAGTTTCGCAACTTTGCTGTGCACTACAGTAGTGTTGTGGGCAGTGGTCAAGAAAGTACAGAGGCACATAATGGGTCCAGGGATGGCCCCACCTGTTACAGTGTTATTGATACTCTTGGTACCCCAAGAATAAATTCCATACGAAAGGTATTAATAAAGCATAAGGTGAGCAGGATAGAAGGGAGTAATACACAGCAACGAATTTTTGGTTGATTTGTTAGATTTAATGCCTATTAACCTTACTAGGGCCGCTAAGGTTGCATGTAACCTTCACACCACCAGCCAAGAATGGTTTCATACCTAAAATAGGGATTAAAATATGCTGTTTGTGCATATTATTATATTCATGGAGAGCACTAAACCTAAAGAGGGTCATACAACGCCTGGGGGGGAATGGAATGCATTCAGACTCGATTCAAGGAACTGGAGCACAGGTTCAGTTCCTTGGATCAACAGCCCCTCATCAGCATCAAGGAACTACTCTTGAAGGGTATCAGAGCATATCCATTGAAACACACACACCTCGCAGTGTACATACGAGTACACTTGTTTGGAAAGCATGCACTCATTCCCGCGGCTCGGTTAGGGTGTCCCGTGGCTCGTTTGGCAACGCTCTTGCTTCAAACACTGAGTGTCCGTGGTTCAATCCCCGGCACGAGTGGAAACGTAAGCCAAATTTCCTTACACTTGCTGTCCCTGTTCACCTAGCAATAAGTAGGTACCTGTTTGTTAGTCGACCATTGTAAGCCGCATCCTGAGGAACAAGACTGAAGGACCACACTGGAAATACAGTCCTCAATGACGCACTTACTTTCTTGGGTTACCCTGGGTGGCTAACCCTCCTGGTCAAAAATCCGAACAAATCTTATCTGTTTATACTGCCTTTGATACGTTACATTATAACTTCTTGTAGAGGTGTAACCCTAGCAACTAATTTTCGTCTATTTTTCTTTTTTTTTTTGGTGTCTTTTTTGCCTATAATACATTTAGGTAATATTTCTATTTTCAAATATTTATATTTTTTATACTGTAGTAATCATTTTCCCTGCTCTCAAGTTATTAAAAAATCGAAACCTGTGTTTCTCATCAACTTCTCGGAATTACATCCGTGATGTAATGATACCTTAGACCGCTTGAGAGTTCTGGTGTAACGGCATCACCTGTTGGAAGGTGAGACAATAATGCTTTCTTTATCAAAGTCAGGAGGAAAGCCTCCCACGCTCACATCTTCCTCAGAGCACAACCTTCACACAGCCCCAATATCAGAGTCAGTTGCTGGCCACGTTTACCCCTCTCAGCAGGTACCCTCACATCTCTCAGAGCACAACCTTCACACAGCCCCACCACTGTCTTGTGTACAGTGGATCAATAGTTGATCTAACCCTGCTAATAGTGGTGGTGGTCTCCACCCTACTACACCACCACCAGCACCACCGCTGCTGCTACCACTGCCACCATGACACCACCAGCATCCACTATCACAACATGCCTATGGAAATAAATCACTTTGTCTGACTTGCTGGGGTTATCCTAGACAATTTACACATATGTTACTATGTACGTTAATTTGTGTAACTATATTCATTTGTACCTGTACCTAAATAAGCTTACTATTACGAAGGTTCTACCTTCGTAGCCCGGCCCGAGGCCAGACTAGTAGTATATAATATTAGTATTACTATGCTCCACAGGGAGACACGTCTGTCAGACGTGTCAGGAAACAGGACAAGTGTTTCCTGACGCGGGTCTTTGTCATATGATGACCCGCCACTGGAGCTTTTGGTCATCTGACCGAGGCCTTCCACTGGTTTACCGGACCACCCCTTGAACAATTTATATATATTTTGGTAATGATATTTTTTGTCTTGACGAGAGGCGAGTGCAAAGTGTGCACCCCTGGAGCCCGGAGGCTCGAGGTTAGTTCTGGAGGTCTACGTTGATTATGGTGGGCGCATGCGCAGTGCCCACCAACCTGGGAACTCCTGACGAGGTTAATCTATAGTTATAACATTAATGATTTTTTTTTTACCGTAGTTTCACCACAAATCACGCCCAAATATACTTCCTACTTTTCAATATTGATAATACCCATCCATAGCCAATAAAATTAACCTATTTATCATATTCTTTGACCCTAGTTTCAGCACAAGTCCAGCATTAATAGTACACGATACTGACAAGCTGGTGAATAAGACACACATGCAACACCAGCAGCATTTATAATTCAATACAGAGATTATATACTGGAGATAATGGAAAAAGTGGGGAGGTAATTTCGTGTTCAGTTCCTCAACCCTGATAGGTGTTCAGACTCCTCAGTCTTGATAGGTATTCAGACCCCTCAGTCTTGACAGGTTTTCAGTTTCTCAACCCTGATAGGTATTCAGACCCGTCAGTCTTGACAGGTATTCAGTTCCTCAACCCTGATGGGTGTTCAGACCCCTCAGTCTTGAAAAAATAAAGGAGGTGTATAAAAATGTAGATTTATATACTGGAGTCAGAAGAGAGAAGCAGCAACTGAAGGTATGGTACAAGTGGGTGGGGTAACTAGTGGAAGTATGTCATGCCCAAGACCTGAGTCACAGGTTACCAATAGAGTTATACATATCCTCAGTAGCAAGATTCCATAGTATTGAATTAACAAAAAGACCCCAATGGAAATAAGTCACTCTGTCTGACTTTTTTGGGTTATCCCAGGTTCTCTACACATATGCTGCTATGTATGATAATTCTATGTAACTGTATTTGTGTATACCTGAATAAACTTACTTACTTACTAACCACTGGTTGGTGAGACGTCATAACGATACTCTGGCGTTGCACATGTGTTGTATTCAACAATAAATTCTTCGTGATGTAAAACAGTTTTATTTAACACTGTATACAGATTTAATTTACTTCTAGCTAAGAGCATATGTTTGTAAGGGTATGTGTTTGTGAGAGTATCTTTCCCAAGTTGGTGCCAGAACTGAGGGAGATGAACCTGGGAATAATTATGTCAGCTGACCTTTCTTTTAAAGACCATAACAAGACAAAGATCACAACAGCCAGGAAGATGACGGGGTGGGTATTGAGGACTATCAAAATAAGGGAAATAATGCCGATGGAGACACACTTCAAATCACTAATGCTCCCTCACTTAGAATATTGCTCAGTGCTGACGGCCCCGTTCAAGGCAGGAGAAATATCGGAGCTGGAACAAATACAGAGATCGTTTACGGCTCACATTGAGCCAGTAAAGCACCTATACGACTGGGAACGCCTGCAAGTCTTGAACATGTACTCGTTGGAGCGGAGGAGAGATAGGTACATGATAATATATACCTGGAAGGTACTCGAGGGCTTGGTCCCAAATCTGCACACTGCCATAACAACATACTGGAGTGAGAGATATGGGAGGAAGTGTAAAATAAACCCAGTGAGGAGCAGGGGTGCGGTGGGGACAATAAGGGAACACTGTATCAACATCCGGGGTCCCAGACTTTTCAGCATCTTACCAGAAGATATCAGAAACATAGTTGGAACAAGTGTAGAAACCTTCAAGAGGAAACTGGACACGTATCGTTACCGGGCTAGAGATCAACCAGGCTGTGATGGATATGTGGGGCAGCGGGCCTCCAGCAGCAACAGCCTGGTTGACTAGGCAAGCACCAGACGAGCCTGACCCATGGCCGGGCTCAAAGAGTAGAGAAGCTCTCGAAACTTCAAAGGTATATCAAAGGTAAAGGTACAATAATCCAGAGACTAGAAGAGTGAAAAACTAGCAAAGTTTACAATGTGAAGAAGCAGACCCAAGGAACAAAGATGACAAAAATACTCAGAGGCGTCATAAATATGTTAGTAACACAGTGGTGTACGGAACACTGGGTACCCAACCGACCGTCTTACAACTGTAAGTTTGCAACTGTACACACCTGCCCACACAATGTACTCAAACCGTTCAGTTTTGAAAACAACAGACACACATCACGTCAGTCAAGCGAAGATAGGCGGTCTCTGAAGCTTAAAATAAGTAAACTCATCTATGTAATTACACTACGGTCACTCTGGTCCCGTGGAAAAACATAGAGTGAATTTTCCCACTTAACTACTTGTTTTCTCCTCCTTCCCCCTCTCCACCCCTCCATCTCTTCTCTCCTCCTCCTCCTCCTCTCTCTCTCTCTCTCTCTCTCTCTAACCATACCCCCGGCCGGGATTGAACCCGCGGTCATAGAGTCTCAAAACTCCAGCCCGTCGCGTTAGCCACTAGACCAGCTAGCCACAATAAGATTCATCCAACTAGGTATATTTCTACACCATAGGAAGGTTAGCACAGGCACCACTGTGACCATACCCCCGGCCGGGGGTATGGTTTGTTTGCAATCGTGTCATTACGATTTCTTGAGTCATGTTGACGGCAGTGAAGGGACTTGAGCTAGAGTTCGTCACGGCCACGCTAGCTGGAGATTCGTCTGTAAAAACTTGCATTTGTGGTAACAGTGGTGTCTGTGCTAACCTTCCTATGGTGTAGAAATATACCTAGTTGGATGAATCTTATTGTGGCTAGCTGGTCTAGTGGCTAACGCGACGGGCTGGAGTTTTGAGACTATGACCGCGGGTTCAATCCCGGCCGGGGGTATGGTTTGTTTGCAATCGTGTCATTACGATTTCTTGAGTCTCTCTCTCTCTCTCTCTTTACACAAGGCTCTACAAGGTTAGGCTTAGGTTTCCTAACTTTATTTTGAGGTCAAGAACCCCAGTGGAAGTAAGTCCTTTGCCTTTTTTTTAGGTTTTCCTAGGTAATTTACACTATGTAAGATAACTGTACTTACGTGTACCTGTCCTGACGTAGGTAACAGCTAACAACAGTTACATATATCAGCTCTTACTCTCACAGACACATACAAAGAGAGTATAAGGAAAAAATCCGCATTGCATTCAAGGATAAATTTTAGGATTTATTCCAGTAGATTTTTTTTGGATAACTGATTTATCTACGAAAACTGAAGTAAATTACTGAACACACGAGGGAACCAAAGTTACACGTGTGTACACGAGTGAACCAAAGTTACACGTGTGTACACGAGGGAACCAAAGTTACACGAGTGTACACGAGGGAACCAAAGTTACACGTGTGTACACGAGGGAACCAAAGTTACACGTGTGTACACGAGGGAACCAAAGTTACACGAGTGTACAATAATCTATCGAAAAAGAACAACCTCTCAATGGAAGAAATTTTATCAACGTGATAGTAACCTCACCTGGTAGTACTCACCTTGTACACACCTTACTCACCTTGTACACACGTTACTCACCTTGTGCACACCTTACTCACTTTGTACACACCTTACTCACCTTGTACACACCTTACTCACCTTGTACACACCTTACTCACCTTGTACACACCTTACTCACCTTGTACACACCTTACTCACCTTGTACACACCTTACTCCTTGTACACACCTTACTCACCTTGTACACACCTTACTCCTTGTACACACCTTACTCCTTGTACACACCTTACTCACCTTGTACACACCTTACTCACCTTGTACACACCTTACTCCTTGTACACACCTTACCTTGGACACACCTTACTCACCTTGTACACACCTTACTCCTTGTACACACCTTTCTCACACCTTACTCACCTTGTACACACCTTACTCACCTTGTACACACCTTACTCACCTTGTACACACCTTACTCACCTCGTACACACCTTACTCACCTCCTTGTACACACCTTACTCACCTCCTTGTACACACCTTACTTACCTCCTTGTACACACTTTACTCACCTCCTTGTACACACTTTACTCACCTCCTTGTACACACTTTACTCACCTCCTTGTACACACATTACTTACCTCCTTGTACACACTTTACTCACCTCCTTGTACACACCTTACTCACCTCCTTGTACACACCTTACTTACCTCCTTGTACACACTTTACTCACCTCCTTGTACACACTTTACTCACCTCCTTGTACACACCTTACTTACCTCCTTGTACACACTTTACTCACCTCCTTGTACACACCTTACTCGCCTCCTTGTACACACCTTACTCACCTCATTGTACGCACCTTACTCAACTCCTTGTACGCACCTTACTCCTTGTACACAACTTACTCCTTGTACACAACTTACTCCTTGTACACAACTTACTCCTTGTACACAACTTACTCCTTGTACACAACTTACTCCTTGTACACACATTACTCACCTCCTTGTACGCACCTTACTCACCTCCTTGTACACACCTTACTCACCTCCTTGTACACACCTTACTCACCTCCTTGTACACACCTTACTTACCTCCTTGTACACACCTTACTCACCTACTTTTTACACACCTTACCTACTTGCACACACCTTACTCACCTACTTGCTCCTGCAGGGGTCGAGTATTTGTTTGTGGCCCCGACTCTTATTTCTTATCGGCTGGGTCTTTTGACTTCTGGACTCCAGGTTTTTGAGGCATGGTCTTTGAAGCATGGTCAGTGAGGCATGGTCTTTGAAGCATGGTCAATGATTCATGGTCTTTGAAGCATGGTCAATGAGGCATGGTCTTTGAAGCATGGTCAGTGAGGCATGGTCTTTGAAGCATGGTCAATGAGGCATGGTCTTTGAAGCATGGTCAGTGAGGCATGGTCTTTGAAGCATGGTCAATGAGGCATGGTCTTTGAAGCATGGTCTTTGAAGCATGGTCTTTGAAGCATGGTCAATGAGGCATGGTCTTGCATAATACAACGAGGAGACTGAAGACCGCGGAGATGTTTTGTGGTGGAATGGAATGTATACTCAAGTATATCACTTGTCCACTGGTTGTATGGTGGAGGAAGTGACACTGTGTCCCCACGAAATCGTAATAACACAATTAGAGTTTTAGGATTCACTTGCCATGGGTTCAAACCCCATCCGTTCCGTGGTTTCACACAGTGTACTTCAGTGTTCTCTTGTTCCTGCATACAGAAGCTGACAAGTCATTCTATACTGCGTCTCCTGCTCAGCCAGGTCGTGGCGTGGCTTCCAGCTATGCTAAAACTTGTGCATTTTTCACGTATAAATCTGCAAGCGTACAAGGTCTCGGGCTGTGTAGGGCGGCACGGGGTACAAATACTTGCCCTGAGGGAACTACGCCACTTCCCACACACGTGGGCACGGGTGTCGAACCAAGGGAGGGGGGTACAACCCGCCATTACAGTGAACTACCTAGGGCTCTCCCTAGGGGTGCTGGTACTCGGTACTAATACATCAGCTTACTGGACACACGCCACACCCAGCACATGTGGGATACTGTCCATCAAAGTGCAATACCTGACGATAACCTCACCCTGGTACCAGCAGGTGTCAGAAATAAAGGAGGAAAACGTGTAGGAGTCTTCAAAAGAAAGCTGAATCAACCAGGCTGTGATGAGAAGAGGACGTGTACATATTCTTGAGTACCTCTTTAAAGAAATACATAAGTACTCATACACCAAACCATAACTACAACATTAATGCAGTAATACTAAAGTCTGTTTAAGAATGACAGTATGATCAGGATTGTAAGCTCTAAAAATGAGATGTGCCTTCAACAGAGACTTGAAAGCAAGAATAATCCTGACTTAACAGACCTGGCAACCTGTTGAACAAGCTAGGAGTTACATAAGGAAGGCTCTTTCTGCGAGTGATTTCTCTTCAACAGCAAAAGGTTCGTTTAGCCTGAAAGGGTTTTGCAACAATACATAGGAACAATCCTGAACCCAGTGTTAAAGGTAGAAGCATGTCAGCAAGATACTGTCCATCAATTTAGAAAGGAACATAAGATTAAAATCAGGATGACTGTTTGACATTTTCTGAATTGAGTAAGACTTCTTGAGGAGCAGGTTAACCAAGGCCACCTCTGTTGACCGAGAAATACCTGCTTTGAAAATGATTGATCAACACAGTTATGAAAGGAGCATTACTTTGATATCCAGGCAAGATCTTTGAAACTTTCATATGCTCAGTTGCACAGTACAGTGGTACCTTGACTTACCGAGTTTAATCCGTTCTGTGACCTAGCTCGTAACTCAATTTGCTCGTATATCAAATCAATTTTCCTCACTGAAATTACCTGAAATGCCATTAATCCATTCCAGCGGAATTCCTGCTCTCGGGAGGCAGGAGAAAATACTTCAATATAACACTTACATCAACTCTACGGCTTGTTTATCTATCACAATTGATCTAATATGACATGGTAAACAATATAAGTAACATAGAAATATGATATATACTCTAGAATGAATAAAATGTTCCCACTCTGACCATATCTTCTCATTCTTCCCCTTCTGAAAACGGAGTGTTTGTGAGGCTAACTGCACTAGATCACTGGTTTCATAAGGAAAACATTGAAACAATGTACAGTGGACCCCCGAGTTTTGTGATCCTCGCGCTTCGTGAATTTCGACTTTCGGCAACTTTTTTCGTCAAAATAAAGCCTCGCGTCTGTCCGGCCGGGAGTGGCTGGGCTTACACAAAGGCTCCCACACAACATTCAGGGGTCAGTGTGGCACTGCCTGTGGACGAGTGATCACGGGGTACTTCCCACACAAACCAGCCAGGCTACTTCCCCGCACACACGATTTGATTTGAGTGGGATTTGCACATAAGTGAATTGAATTATCAAAGCTTATTGCTAGGGTAGCATTGAAAATTGGGTTGGGCAAATATTTTGTTAGTGGGATGGATTTAGAAGGACCTGCCTAGTATGGGTAAACAGGCCTGCTGCAGTGCTCCTCCTTTCTTATGTACATGAGTTAATTAGGATTATTAAAGCTTATTCCTTGACAATGAGGGGAGACATGATTGGGTACCTTGCTCAGTGAAGTCGTGTCTAGTGTGCTCTTTGTGGAAGTGAACCAAGAAGTCCTCAATTGAGCAACTTTACCAGCAGCTTAAGGAGGATCTGAGGGTGGCTAAGCATTAGATACAGCGACTGACTGAGGAAAACAAAAGGATTTGTAGTAATCCTCTTGTTGTGAATCCTCGAGTCAAGAAAGGAACCTGGACAGTTGCCGGACATCATGGAACGAAGCTAAGGATCAAGAGGACGGATGGAGAGGTAGAAACAACGAAGAACTGGAAAGCTACTGTGGAAACTTCGAACCCAAACTCGGTGCTGCCCGACGAATGTGAGCCATTTACTGGAAATATCACGACGAACAACAACGTAAGAACATTGTGCTTGCTGGGAACAGTCAGATTAGGTACATGGATAGGGCCTTCTGCTTGAAGGATAGGGGAAGGAGACAGAGGGTTTGCTTGCCTGGGGCTGGGATGGATGATATTGTCACCCGGCTTGACATCATGTATGGTAATGGGACATACCTATTATCTGCCTCTGTGCTGGAGGCAATAACATAGGCAAGCATAAAAGTGAGGATTTAGTTAGAAGGTATAGGACAGCAAAAGACAACTGTTATATGTGGCATTTTGCCAAGAAGGGGTGTTGGAAATGAATGATTGTCCAAAGCAATTGGTATTAATTGTTGGCTGGACAAACACTGTAAGGATAATGCAGTACCATTCATTGACAAATGGGACCACTTCTATGGCCGAAATGACATGTATGCCAGGGATGGGGTTCACTTATGCAGGGTAGGTGTGGGTTTTCTTGCTAGCTCAGTTGGGGGTGTCGTTAGGACTTTAAACTAGGATTAGTTAGAGGTATGGGTTTAGGAATGGAAAATATTGTGTGTGGAAATACTGACTTAGGCTTTGGTATTATGAATCTTAATAATAACAGTCACTGAGTAATGATAATAACAGAAATTGTGTAAAAGCAAAGCTGAACAGGAAAAAGGTGAAGAAAAAACATATTAATGTATTTTATGCTAATAGTCGAAGCGCCAGAAATAAAATTAATGAATTACGTTTGGTAGCATGTGTTGGGAACTTTGCTGTCATTGCAGTAACTGAAACATGGTATAATTTACCGAGTCGATATATGGTTGCCAAGTGCCATATTCAAGGGTTTAAGTTGTTCTATGTAGATAGATATAACAGGAAAAGGAGTGGCGTTGTATTGCATGTACGAGAAAATATAAATTGTTGCATAAAAACAGGTATAAAAATGGATGGATTAGCAACAGAATCTGCTTGGGTAGAATTTCTAGGTCAAGAAAAACTAATTCTAGGCGTAATATACCGACCTCCAGGCTTGGATAACGAAAGAGGGAAACTTCTTTGGGACGAAATTGTTAGGGCTTCTAGACACAATAACGTAGTGATAGTAGGGGATTTTAACTTTAGTCAAATTGCATAGACTTCTCTGGTCGGTAATCTGGAGTCCAATGACTTTATGGAAGTAGTTCAGGACTGTTTCCTGAAACAGTGTGTAACAGAGCCTACCAGAGGTAATAATTTACTCGACCTAGTCTTGTCAAATAAAGAAACCCTCGTAAATAATCTGGAGATCACTGAAGATCTGGCGCAAGTGATCACAAATTCATTATTTTTAATATTACCTGGGAGTACGAGAAGAATAACAACACGGTAAAAGCCCCCGATTTTCGTTCTGCCGATTATAATGAACTTAGGAAACACCTGTCTAATCTCGACTTAGGTAATCTAGCTAATAATTTTACTGACGATAGTTATACTTACGATTACGAAGGAATCTGCATTTATGATTTTTTTTCTTTGTAATATACAACGTGCTCAGAGTATATATATATTCCCAAAAGAGAGATTAGGTCAAATAATAACGATCCCAAATGGATGAAGAGGAGGCTAAAGCATCTATTGGGAGAGAAAGAGGAATTTATAGGCGCATCAAAAGAGGAGAGGTGACCTTATTGACCAATATGTTCAGTTTAAGAGAGAAGTAAAAAAAGGAGATTAGAAAGGCTAAACGTGACTATGAAATTAAGGTTGTTAATGAATCAAAAATTAATCCAAAAAGATTCTTTCAAGTGTATAGGACGAAGGTGAGGGAAAAAAGTTGGACCGCTGAAAACTGAGGATAGACAGATGACGGACAACGAAATGGAAATGTGTTCTCTATTTAATGATTATTTTTTGTCAGTCTTTACATAAGACGTAAATGAGATTCCAGCAATTAGCAATTATCCACTACCTGAAGAATTCAAATAAACTAATATTACTGTCACGACTGACATGGTTATCAAACAAATAGATAAACTGAAACAAAATAAGTCCCCGGGACCCGACGAGTTGTTTTCCAGGGTACTTAAGGAATGCAAGATGGAACTTAGTCAGCCGATAATGAGCGTGTTTAATGCGTCCATCCTAAATGGTATTGTGCCAGAGATGTGGCAGGGGATAAGTCCATTCCATCAAATTACCCTCCAATAAGCTGGACGTCTATAGTAGGCAAATTACTGGAATCAGTTATAGCTGATAATATTAGAAGTCACCTTGAAGAGCATAATTTGATTAATGAGTCTCAGTATGGGTTCATGAGGGGTCGTTCCTGCCTGACATATTTACTGACATTCCTTAATAAAGCATTTGAGGCAGTAAATAACGATAAAGAATATGATGTTTATTTGGTTTTCAATAGAGTTTTCGATAGAGTACCTCACAAAAAACTTCTAAGAAAAGTGGCAGTTCATGGCAGAGGAGGTAAAGTTCTAGGATGGATCGAGGCATGGCTTATCAATAGAAAGTAGAGTTTCCATTACTGGGGCCAAATCTGAACGGGGACCGGTCACTAGTGGCGTCCCACAAGGATCAGTTTTAGGCCCACTGTTGCTCATAATTTATATTAATGACTTTGATGAGGGAATTACAAGTGCCATGAGTAAATTTCCTGATGATACAAAAATAGGCCGTATGATTCATTCTGAGGAGGATACCAACACTAGGAGAATTTGGACAAATTAATGTCTTGGTCTGAAAAGTGGACAATTATAAAGTCCTAGTCTTTGGGAATGAAAATAACCCTCAGTTATAAACTAGGTGAAGTAGAGTTTGATCACACAGTGTGTAAAAAGGACTTGGGAGTCATGGTGAGCAGAAACCTAAAGCCAAGACAACAGTGCCTAAGTGTACGCAATAAGGCTAAAAGATTACTAGGATTTAGTTCAAGAAATATGAGTAACAAAAGTTCAAATGTTATTTTATAGCTCTATACATCACTACTGAGGCATCACTTATATGTTGTGTAGGTACATCACAGGTAGACATCTACTGAAGTCTTCCAGCTCAAGCTGACATTTTATTACCTAAAATAAGTAACTCATCCTGTGTGATGGAATATAACAGGAAAACATGGCTAGTTTTTGTTCCCACGATATATCTATTATATATAGGGTAGCAACACACTGTAGTGTGTGGATGTTCCCACAATGTAACCATCATCCTGTAAAGAGTAACATTCTATGGTCACATTGCGAATATTCCTATCGTATAGAATAGGGCAGCAGCTTGTTTTAGAATGGCAAGAGAACACTATGTATAGGGTAAACTATTACCGAAAGACAATGTTTCCTTACACAGAGGCATTATCAAGAGAATATATGCCACACGCAACAAGACATTATGCAGAAGATGGCCAGGTGGAGGTAGGTATGGTCGGTAATGAATGACGTAAGGGTGACAGTCAGGTTTTTGGGTCACCTAAACTCTTTTCTAGAATTTATAAGTATAGCTAAAGGCTTCACACAGTTAAATGCCCCCTGATCCTGTTCAATGGTACTGAAAGACTTTACTTGTTGCTTCTAAACACCGTTTTTTTTGTTCTACTTTCCTCTTTTATAATTATTGTACTTTTTGCAGTACATTACATGCGCTTGTTTTCTGCCTATGAATGATGCAAGAGCTGTTCTGGTTACATGACCTACCAGTGTAATTGTGTTCAAGAATTACTGTGTGAAGGCTCTGTGCACTTACCAATGTATACGTCGTCACTTCAACCACAGGGATTTATATATAAACCTGCTTCAATATTGGTGCGGCTACGTTGGTTGTACTGTATCCTGAATGATTTTAGAAGTGACAACCACCATGTTGACATTATTCTAGTGAAGGATCTAGGAAATCTAGTTACCCGTGTCACCAGTGCAAAGGATGAGTCACTGTTGTTTGTCGGGTTTGGAGGTCTGAAGAATACTCTGATTTGGGTTGGCAATCAAAAATGAAATAAGAAGGGAACTTGAACCTCACGATGGTATCTGCGAACTTATTATGTTCCAGACTGAAAAATTCGGCACTGCAGATTCTATAAACACTGAGGAAAACTCACTGTCAACGCCACATTTAGTACAGTTGTTATAGTGGGAAAAACAAATTTATTTATTTATTTATTTATTAATTTGAACATGCTGATTGGTGGGTTTTCTGCATAAGGAAACCTCAAGCTGTGTTTGATTTTTAGGATTTTAACATCAAAGAAGCTGAGACTGTCCTGTTTTCTTGTGTAAACTGGAATGAGGGTTCCACAGAATACAGTTTATTTATGAGACATTTCCGGATTAAGCTATTTGAAGGCAATGATGAGGATGTTGTCGACATAACCATCTCACTTAAACCAGGACGATGTCTGCCAAGCACTCAGTTTCAAAGTACTGTAAGTACAGAATGTCAAGGAGACCACTGACAGACACGCTCACTGCCGTTCCACATTTTTATTGTACGGTAGAAGGTGCCATTAAAGGAAAAATAGTTGAAACTGACAAAATTTGATGAGATCAATAAAATCTTGGCGAGGAAAAGCGGGAGGGGTTTCTGTGAGGTGTTGTCACCCTCTTTGAGTGAGGTGTCACCTCAGGGGTTTACATTTAAAACGTGCTTCTCTTGCCTCTTCTTCCTATTCCTCTGAAGATGTGTGTGTAAGCACATGAAATCGCTCAGGTTTTATTTCTTATTTTCATTGTGGTATTTTTTCATATTTGGAATCACGTGTTTTATTGTGATTTCTTCCCTAAACATAACTATAACATAAAATTAGGTCACAACACAATGTTGATGTATCTAATGTTATTCACTAGAAAAGAACAAACAAGGTGTGTGTGTGTAGGGGGAGGGAGCAAGGGGGTAAGGTAGAAAGGGGGCAAGATAGAAAGGGGGCAAGGTAGAAAGGGGGCAAGGTAGAAAGGGGGCAAGGTAGAAAGGGGGTAAGGTAGAAAGGGGGTAAGGTAGAAAGGGGGTAAGGTAGAAAGGGGGTAAGGTAGAAAGGGGGTAAGGTAGAAAGGGGGTAAGGTAGAAAGGGGGTAAGGTAGAAAGGGGGTAAGGTAGAAAGGGGGTAAGGTAGAAAGGGGGTAAGGTAGAAAGGGGGTAAGGTAAAAAGGGGATGGGGGCTGCATACGAAGGAGTGGCCAGCAAGCAACGCGGTGTATGCTTGACGAGTCGTCTTCACGCACTTCCGCTTGCAACTGCACACCTGAACGCCGCTCTCATCTCTCGTGTACTCACCACACACACCACTGCTATTAAAATTCTGAGTTGTTAGTCTAAGAGCTATGGACTACACAAGTCATTAAAACAGAGATTTACTTAGTCACAAATATGTAGTTCACTCGAATTTCAAAAATATGGATAGACGTGTACTATCGGCGTATACACATCAAGATACACCTCTGGGTGTAAATATAATGAGATACGCACTTCTTGGTGAATATTCAATGATATACACACTTCTTGGTGTATAACAGATATACAACTTTCCTTGTATATGCAGATACATACCTCTCAGAGAACTTGAGATTCATCTCATAGCATAAACACAGTACTGTACATTTAGTCTTTGGTACTTCTCTAATGTATATTTTAGGTGGTCAACAAGTAAATATGTAGCGTGTCTAGCATCCCATATACGCGGAGGATGAAGCCTCCAGCAGTCACTGTTCTGAGTGACCAACACACGCGTAGCTTAGTGAATCGCATGAAATGAATAATTTCTTCACTTCATTTATAATTCATTAAGTGACACAGAAGTAAACCCGGAAGCATAGAAACAAAGTGGTAAGATTCACGAACCTTATAGAAACAGTTCCGATAACACCCGCGGATCCTTTGATGTACACGCTACTTCCCTTCCTCTTCGTCCGAAAACTAAGGTTGTTGCTAGCATTGGTTGCTTGGAAAAGTAAGCAGCGGACAACACAGGAAGTGTCCACTTAATGCTAGTGATGTTAACGGTGTGAGGTGTAGAATACGACAGCTCAAGTAGCAGGTGCATTAACCGCTGACACCCACACAGCTCGCCCTTCCATCATATATAATACCAATTACCAAACACACCACCTGCCTTCAAGACGGAACTAGTGTACTTTCAAAGCTGTTCATCAAAATTAGTGCATACCAACAGACCCCTAACTGTCTTCACCACGAAAATTGATGAGTTCCTACAGTCAGTTTCTGATCAGGCAGGAGTGTTGTGTCTACACTGGGCTGGGTGCAACAGCACCTTGTCAAGTCATTAACCAAGAGGCCTGGTCTAGTAACTGTGCGAAGGGACGATGACCTCTGGAATTAACAACAAGCAGGTAGACTAGACTCGGAGGTATAGCAGACAATGCAAAAATGCCCTAATGTAAAGCAACGATGAAATAAATACACAAGACATTACTCTCTAAGCATAAGGGGTTAAAAAAATCGACACCCATTAAATACAAGAAGAATTACCAATAGATCCAAAACTGTCTTCGGGAGAGACCTTACCCCAGATAGTTCCTGATTAGCAAAATTATGATTCCTAACTTATACTGCGTGCAGGGAGTATCAACAGCCTGAATGACCAGGATGTCAACCAGGATGCCTGATTGAGACAGGCGATAATCCCCGAAGCAATTGGTAAACCACCACTGTAACACACAATATCAGGGGCTGGTTGTGCTCAACGTAATGTTCACGGTAATTCACTACCTACCTCAGGACGAACAGTTAACAATGAGGTACTCAGAATATGATAGTAGTAGTATTAGTGACAGTGGATGTAGACGTCATGCCAACAGGTATGACCATAAACAAACAATATTCTACATATTTTATTGGAATTATGTTATGCTATTAAATACGTATGCATCTTTTGTAAGCATGACGAATCATTTAACCTATTTTTTCCAGCCGGCAGTATGGACCTAGGTAGTGTGGGACAGGGCAAGAGCCTACTGCTGTATAGTCCTAATTTCTAGTATTCAGACATTATTAGAGATACATAGACTACCTTCCTAGAGTCTACCTGGAGAGAGTTCCGGGGGTCAACTTCCCTGCGGCCCGGTCCCAGACCATGCCTTCGGGTGGATGACCTGATCAATCAACCAGACTGCTGGTGCTAGCTGCACGAAATCCAACGTAGCACCACAGCCTGGCTGATCAGGCACTGACTTCAGAAACTTCTCCGGTTTCTTGAACACAGTCAGCGGGTTGATGATAATTCCCCGTATATCTGAAGGGAGGACATTAAAAAGTCTAGGTCCTTAGTGTACTCACTGCATCCCTGTTTTTCATCGAGGGTATTTTGCACCGTCTACCAAGCTTCTTACTTCGTGGCGAATGATTTTTGCTGTGAAGATTTGGGATTCGTCTCGGTAGATATTACTGACATGAACCATAAGACTCCTGCTGCTTGCCTTTACCATGTACTCCCATATACTACTGTGCTAAAAAAAATACGGAACGGGTGGGATTTGAACCCACGGCGAGTGAATCGTAAAGATTCAGGCCAGTGCGTAAGTCATAGGTTCAAAACTCACCCATTCTGTGATTTGTTTGCAGTCGTGCTATTACGATTTCGTATGTCACGATGGTAACACTACTGTGTTACATATACATGTACTCCCATACACTACTGTTACATATCCATGTACTCCCATACACTACTGTGTTACATGTCCATGTACTCCCATACACTACTGTTACATATCCATGTACTCCCATACACTACTGTGTTACATGTCCATGTACTCCCATACACTACTGCTACATATGTACTCCCATACACTACTGTTACATATCCATGTACTCCCATACACTACTGTTACATATCCATGTACTCCCATACACTACTGTGTTACATATCCATGTACTCCCATACACTACTGTGTTACATGTCCATGTACTCCCATACACTACTGTTACATATCCATGTACTCCCATACACTAGTGTTACATATCCATGTACTCCCATACACTACTGTTACATATCCATGTACTCCCATACACTACTGTGTTACATATCCATGTACTCCCATACACTACTGTTACATATCCATGTACTCCCATACACTACTGTTACATATCCATGTACTCCCATACACTACTGTTACATATCCATGTACTCCCATACACTACTGTGTTACATATCCATGTACTCCCATACACTACTGTGTTACATATCCATGTACTCCCATACACTACTGTGTTACATATCCATGTACTCCCATACACTACTGTTACATGTCCATGTACTCCCATACACTACTGTTACATGTCCATGTACTCCCATACACTACTGTGTTACATATCCATGTACTCCCATACACTACTGTTACATGTCCATGTACTCCCATACACTACTGTTACATGTCCATGTACTCCCATACACTACTGTTACATGTCCATGTACTCCCATACACTACTGTTACATGTCCATGTACTCCCATACACTACTATATTACATATTAGGTTACATAATATCTATATAACATAAAAACATGGATTTAACATCGCTGATGCTTCCAAGTTGTAGTCTTTCACGACACAGTCCCAAGACAATACAAGTTTACGTCTTAAAGTCCACTGATTAAATACTCACTCAGTTAATAAACGTAAAAAGAGGTAGTAATATAAGACTTTCACTGTATAACCTGAAGAATGGATTAAGACTTGAGTGGTGGTCCATGCACATAGCACACACAACGAAGCACTCAACCACAGAGCTTACAACAGGATGGTTTAACAACCACCACTTCTGTGATTTACCGTGTTTTCCTGCATACAAGACGCACGATCATGTGAGATATATAAAACGATGTTCGCAAGCAGTTGTAACGTAACGTCAGTAAACAAATGCTAAAGCGTAACCCAAAGCATACTCGTGACCCTGACCTTGAGCATATAAGGCGCAGGCTGATTTTTCAAGACTTGTGGGGAAAAAAACCCGCCTTATATGTCTGAAATTACGATAGTTGTATCAACAGCACTAACTGTCACCATACTGTCTCTTCCTACAGCTCAAGCTTTCACGAAACATCTATTCTCATAACCCTAAAAGCCATATAACGCATAAACCCAAAATAGGCGGTAACGAACGACTTTCAGTCAATACACAGTTTCATCACGAACCTTTGTATCTTCTAGAGTGTCTTAGCATACTTAATGAGGTGTAAGTTGAATGCAGGTGCAGCTTTCTCTAAGAGGGATCACACGTATACTGGAGTATAAAACTGTAAATGATTCTATATTAAGCTTCGTGCTTTTTAGAACAAAAAGGCACAATATCGTGACTGGAACAATACACAAATAACCCGCACATAGGAGAGGGAAAATCTTGTGACGACGTTTCAGTCCGACTTTGACAATTTACAAAGTCACATTAAAACAAAAGATACGTTAGTTAAGATTTGTCAGGAAACAGGACAAGTCTTTCCTGACGCAAGTCTTAGTCATTTGACGACCCGCAGCTGGAGTTTTTGGTCATCTGACCAAGGTCTTCCGTTTAACACAAAAGAGTGAGGGAGCCAGTATACATAGGCTAGGGAAACAGGGACGATCCCGTTGCTGTCCCCCTAGCCTATATATACTGATTCCCTCACTCTTTTGTGTTAGTGTGACTTTCTAAATGGTCCAAGTGGGACAGAAACGTCGTCGCAAACTTTTCTATGTGAGAGTTATTTGTTTCGTGTTTTTAGTTCTTCAGATAGTAAGATAGTTCACTCAAGGACTCCGCTTAAGTTTCTTTCTATGTCCACAGCCAGACTTTATGGTCCACCTTTAGGTCACATGACCAGTCTTGTATATACAACGTCCTGTAGCTTGTTCATTTCTGCTGACGAGGACCTCAGAGCGAGATCAATATATACAGTAGAGTACTCACCTGCGTATGTTTGACCATCTCCATGAGGGATGACTGTGCCTGTGACCCCTACACAGCAATGCACTGCTCATTATAAACTCATTATTTGGAAAAATAAGATGAAATAAATATTTGGGTCTTCATAAGAGTGAGAGGAAGGAGGTGGCTGTCTGACTACCTCTCCCCTAGCGGGGGAGGTAGTCAGGGTAGTCTTGAGGTAATAGTCTCAGCACAGCTGTGTTAACTATCCAGGCTAAATGATATAATTTACATCATTATTTGCAAAAGTATATCCTATAATATTCTTTTAATGACTATTCTTTAGAGAATAAATATTTGTATAACTCTCCCAGTGAATTTCATGACTGTTTTTCATGTGTTGAAATAGATGAGCACTGATGTTCATATATGAGCGACCTTTTGCACTCGTCTAGTGGTCCTTGTAGAGATCGAGTTATAGTTCCTGGCCCCACATGCTAACTCTTATCGACTGATTTTACTGATTCCTGGCCTCCAGGGATGAATCAAGTCTACTCTTTGAATCTAATGAATAAGAATTACTTGCAACCAAAACCTTAAAAAAGTACCTCGTAACGTCCTTGTGGACTGTCAAGTGTCTTGACTGCCATCTGTGTCCCCCGGCTCCCTCTCCCACCATCTCAGACTGTTCCTATCCCTTTTATCATTCTAATCCTGGGAGTATTTTGTATGTCATGGTAATGTTCTCACTGATTCTCCATTGTTCTAGTGTTGTTTAAGTTCATAAAGTCTCCTCGTTGTCCATTCATTCAGATTCGGCCCCAACTCCCTTCAGACCTTGGCAACTCCTTTAGTTTCTTCATATGTTTGATCAGATGACAGTTCCATGCTGGCGCCACATACTCCAAGATGTGTATAACTTACGTTGTTTATAATGCCCTACCTGAATCTTTTGTTTATGTCCTGAAAACATTTCTTACGTCAGCTAGCCTTGCATATGCTCCTGAAATTATATGACTGGTATCTTTGTTTATTTATAAAGCAAAGTACTAGAACTGCTAGGTTATTCAGCACCTCAAAACATATTGTTTATAAAAATGTTAAATTTACACTATCTTTAAGACATTGCTATTATTGTGATTAATTTACTCTCACACTGTTGAAATCATCATCACTAAATAAGCAAAAATGTTTAAAAAGTTCTTCACATTCTGCAACTAATATCCATAATTCGTTACATGTCAGCAAATTTAGACACACTGGGAAATATCTCCACCATTTATGCCGAAAGATATGCTGGATTCTTAGTCAAGCAAGCACCCTATGTGAAGAGTGGAAACCCTCCCAGAGAAGCAGCTGTAACTACTAGGCATAAACCACTCATACCTCACCACGTACTAAGGTGACCCAATAGTGTGCTCTGCAGTACATACCGACTGATATGTACTGCTGGTGATATACTCGGTGCAATGTTTAGTCCCAGACCATTCTCCTACTTTTTCTTCAGCTTCTTTCTTTTCATTCCTTTTTCTCATTTTCAGCACTTTGCAATGGTTTTCAAGTCTGTCCAAAGTAAACGAATGAATAAGAAATGAATAAGAAAACATTATAAGGTACGTCACTCAGGAAAATATTTGCGAATAGACAATTACGTAACGTAATTGACTATTTCTCTTTAAGTGGGCATGATAAGTTCGGTGGCAGATATGACAATTACCAAATACTACTGGAATCAGGACCTCTGATCTCAGGCCTTTGATACCGCAACTTGAATTTCTTAGGCGACACCCTAGCCAGTCGGGAGACCCATCACTGCAACTTACCAGGTCACTCAGCAACTTGAAGACGCAAAAACATGGAAATAGAAGGCCTATCTGACGAAACACATGTCGCTCTTACTTTTTATTTACTTTATGCGCAATGGATATTTAAAAAGAATAAAAAAAACAAGTCTTGGTGGTTGTTAGAGGCGGCCTGGAAGCAGCGGGAAGTACTAGAGTGTCTGACGATGCATACAATGTATTGTGTACGTACCATAATACCTCCTGCTCAAGCCAGCTCGATGAATCACATTATATTTACATTATTAAATCGCAAAACTGCTTTTTATTTCCTCTCTCGTGCTCATTCAAGATGAGATAAATTACGAGGCACTAAAATTTTGTACAAACGAGTACACTCCCAGTAATCAAGATCAGTTAAACCTGATACATATGATGAATAAGCTTGTGTGTGTGTGTGTGTGTGTTGGACAGAGTAACAAACAGCATTTTTACTATGACAAGAGAATAAAAGCTCTTCAAGAAAAAAAAAGCTGAGTTATCCTTTAAATCTCTTCCAAGGAAGGGGGATTGAAGTTCTAGCTTCCTGGGGCTGGAAAGAGATTTTGAAATGCTTAACAACTCGCAAACGGGGGAAATTATTTACAAACATTATCTCTCAGTCCACAGCAGGATTCGAAACTGCATACATCAAAGTACACAGTACTCTAGCCACTCAGCCAGATCCCAGATAAGTAAGGGCGCCTAGCCGAAGCTAGGCGGTCACTCCCCATTCCCCGGAACACCAGAGTCCTTCAACAGCATGAAGAGTAAAACAAAAAAAGAAGCTAAGATTTTCGTCACTCTGTTCAGAGTTAATATTAAATGACCGACAGGAATTTAGACACACATGATATAGGCAAAACTTGACTGACAAACGTTCTTGACTGCCATCACAACACAGACGATGATCCAGTTCTCTCAGCCCTGGTGGTCCAGACACACCTGGCTGGGATTTCCAGCAGATACAACCCGAGAAGAAGCAGAGAGAGCAACCAGGTCATGCAGATCTACAAGTGACCAGGTCAAGTAGACCTGCAAGTGACCAGGTCCAGCAGTGCAAAGAGTTCAAGTTGAATCTTGATCTCTCTTGTCTTCCCAAATAAATGGATAGATGAATTTCTGTTGCTCTGTTGTAGATTCTCCAGTATAATCCCCCGGCCCAGGCCTTTTACAAGAGGTGGCCCGGCCTTGGCTCCTTGTCGAGGGAGTGTCTCAGACCAATGTCTGCCATGGGAGGAGGTACAAGTACCACCTCATCTTCTAGGACCAGCTGTCCCTAGGTCTAGCCCTATTCCTCGCCCCCAAAGGGCTCAGAGGGAGAAGCTAGGCACCTTTGGGATGTCACAAACCCCACCCACACTGGGCTCGAAGGGTGTGGCAGCTGCATAGCAGCAGATGATGTCAGGAAGTGCAAAGGAAGCAAGCACTACAGGATCGTTTTGGAATCACACCTCAGCTTTGGGCATTAGGCCCGAGTGCTGGGGAAGTTATGTGTTGCTGCTGCTACTAGTACACTTGTCCGTTGCACTCTCTGGACAGATAAGACTACTCATATTATCAACCTCTGAGAGTTGATAATACTTGAGTTATCAACCCCTAAAGGTTGATAACCCAAGCAACTTCTTTTTTTTTCACTGGGATTCTTAGGTACTTTACTCCAGGATACAACCCACTACAGTCTATTAATATTCAAGTTCCTATTTATTTGCTACTAGGTAAGAAGGGCCAGTGTAGCATGCTAAGAGTGCGTTACATTTTATTCGGCGTATGTCGCACTCTCATATAGGCTGCCTCCTAACTAGCAAACTGGGTGCTAAGGGTTTGAAGATCAATAGGGTACCCGTCGTTAAATTAGTACCTCGGTTCACTGACCAATCACAGGCATACCCGCCAATGCTGAAGCAACGTGGTTCACTTGTGATAAACAATGACAGGATGAGATTAAGACACATGTGCAACATCTGGGTATCTTTATTGTAGACGTTTCGCCATCCAGTGGCTTTATCAATACAAATTCTAGGACATAACTTGAAGACAGTAGAACTATGTACAGAAGATGAGGTAATCAGTCCCTCAACCTAGGAGTAGGTGCGAAGAGCACCATAGTCGTGGAGATTCTGAATCTCTACGACTATGGTGCTCTTCGCACCTACTCCAAGGTTGAGGGACTGATTACCTCATCTTCTGTACATAGTTCTACTGTCTTCAAGTTATGTCCTAGAATTTGTATTGATAAAGCCACTGGATGGCGAAACGTCTACAATAAAGATACCCAGATGTTGCACATGTGTCTTAATCTCATCTTGTCGGTATTATATACCATTCGTACACAAACAATGACAGACTTGCCTGAGCTGCTGGTTGATATGGTGCACTCTCTGGCTTCTGCTTTTGCCATCGTGTGGTACACTTACTATTCAACCTCTGTACATAGTGTATATGTATTTAACTGGCAAATTATATCTGAAGGAAATACAAGTTATATACTACTGCTGAGTTTGTTTGCGCCACTTTGAAACCCATTACGACCAGGTCGCAGGCCATACTATACCTGTGTACGTAATAAGCAGTAAATGTTAGGAAAACTGCCCATACTTCTTGCTCGCTCCCAGGATTATACCTTCGTTTCTAGACTGAGAGTCGACCAATACCACTAAGTTAGAAGCTTACAGAGAAGACCCTCCCCCCTTCCTTATCTCTTCCATGTGTACCGAAATGCTTCGCAAACTTAGTTAAACTAAGTCAACAGCTTTGTCGACAAAGCAAAACTTGTCTTTTGTCTGCATGAGGGTTATTATGGCTGCATGTCACCTGCACACCACCAGCCATGGACACCTTAATTCTTAAAGTAACTCTCAGCATATATACATCGAGATGTACACCTCTCTGTGTATATAACCTTGTCGACTCGGCAACATATCTCACTGTGGAAACAGTGTTGCCTACGTACCAGTTCATTCTCTCCCACAAAACAAATATTCATCCCTACAATTTATTTATTTTTATTTTTATATGTAACTGGCCCAGTATACTGCCTATACATATTCATTTATGCAGAGCTTTATGTACCAGACACAGGAAAGTATGTATGTAATACACACAAACACGTGTGTAAATGACATAGACATGTGTTTAAGACATAGGTGCCTATATAAAATGCACAGGTATGTGTGTACGATACTCATACATGAGACAAGACACAAGTAAGAAACAGACACGTATGTACAAGACAGACATGTGTGTACAAGACAGACATGTGTGTACAAGACAGACATGTGTATACGACTCATGCAAGAATTTACATAATAAAACAATCCTAAGTAGTTTTGAAACATTTATTTATTTTATCCACGATGATTAAATCTGCACTAAAAATATGGAAAAACCTCTGAAGATTCAGTTTTTGTTATTAACAAAACACTAAGAGTCTTGAGTGTAACACTTTAGTAACACAATACAAACGAGGGTCCTGAGTGTAACACTATAGTTAGTAACACAACACTGACGAGTCTTAAGTATAACACGGTACACGACCAACAGTTTATGGACCCCACCAGGAAATATTCAACTACAAAGGTTTTAGCATAATATATATTGCGCTAATAAGATACACCACATTGTGGCTCTCCTGATCAGTATGATATCTTACAAGGTTGAATCAACAACTGTGTTTACTTAACACCCATCACCACACAATGGTTACCCTCTCTCATGTGTTGCGTCTCAACACCTGTGTTCTTCAACTTCGAAGATTACACAGATGTGGACACTTGTCGCCCTAACCGAAGCGTTATAAAGTATACAAAAGCACTTTTTTAAGTCTTGGTCAGTTGTCAAGATTCACTTATTTAATTTAAATAATAAAATCGTCATACATAAGCCAGTATGCACAGTGCATCCGTTGCGTCCCAAGACTCGTTAACTACCAGGTTCTTATAGGCAAGGTGATGTATTCAGAGTTGTACTCACTGATTTATACTCACTGGTTTGTACTCGACGATTTGTTCGCGAGAGTCGACACTCAGCCTGTGATCCAACCTCCTTGACTACTTAATTCAACATAGAATTCTGACCTCTTTAACCTTGCCATATCTACTCTTGAAGCTGTGTATCGAGTTTGCCTCCACTGCTGCCTCATGCAAGTCATTCCATTTTCTAACCGCCTTGAGATCTTAAGAATTATTTCCTTGCTGTCTGCCTTAACCTTGTAACAGCCTTGAAGCCTATCCTGAAGAAGTGTCGACAACCCTGTCAAGCACCTTAACTACTGGGAACGCTTGGAAGCACTTGACTTGTACTCGTTGGAACGCAGGAGGGAGAGATATATCATAATCTACACTTGGAAAATCTTGGAAGGAATGGTCCCAAATCTGCACACAGAAATCACTCCCTACGAAAGTAAAAGACTGGGCAGGCGATGCAAAATGCCGCCAATAAAAAGTAGGGGCGCCATTGGTACACTAAGAGAAAACACCATAAGTGTCCGGGGCCCAAAACTGTTCAACAGCCTCCCATCAAGCATTAGGGGAATTGCCAATAAACCCCTGGCTGCCTTCAAGAGAGAGCTGGACAGATACCTAAAGTCGGTGCCGGATCAGCCGGGCTGTGGCTCGTACGTCGGACTGCGTGCGGCCAGCAGTAACAGCCTAGTTGATCAGGCCCTGATCCATCGGGAGACCTGGTCATGGACCGGGCCGCGGGGGCGTTGATCCCCGGAATAACCTCCAGGTAACCTCCAGGTAACCCTGGAGATGGCATCGGCCTATGCTTCAGTGCCTCGGTGCTTCAGTCAGGGTTTTATTCAGTACTTCAGTAAACGTGTCAATCAGTGCATACTAAGATAATGCATCGGTAACTGTACAAGTTAATTTTTCAGTGCACCCGTCGGTGCATCAATTACATCAGTCAGTGCATCAGTGGTTCAGTCAGTGCACCTGTCAGTGTATCAGTCAGTGCGTTAGCCCTTCAGTAAGTGCATCTGTCAATGCTTCACGCAGCATATCAATGACTGCATCAGTCAGTGCATCAATCAGTGCATTAGCCAATACTTTAGGCAGCGCACCAGTGACCGCATCAGTCAGTACATCAGTCATTGCATCAGTCAGTACATCAGTCATTGCATCAGTCAGTACATCAGTCAATGCTTCAAGCAGCACATCAGTAAATGCTTCAGCGCATCAGTCATTGCATAAGTCAATGCTTCAGACAGCGCATCAGTCAATGCTTTAGACAAAACGTCAGTCAATGCTTCAAGCAGCACATCAGTCAGTGCATCAATCAATGATTCAGGCAGAACATCAGTCAGTGCATTAGTCAATGCTTCACACAACGCATCAAGCAGTGCATCAGTCAATGCTCCAGGTAGCGTATCAGTCAGTACTTTAGTTAGTGCTTCAGTAAACGCAGTCATTGCATCAGTGCATTAATCACTGATTCAGCAATATATCAATCAGTGCATCAATCATTGCATCAGTCACTGCAACAGAAAGCGCATCAATCAATGCATCAGGTATGAATCAGTGTTTTGCTCAGTGCTTCAGTAAATGCATCAATGTATCAGTCAATGTAAATCAGTCCTTTAGAAAGTCAGTCAGTCCTTTAATTAGTCCATGCACCAGTCAGTGCTTGTGGCATATTTGCACCATACTAGAGTTCAGTTCTTTGTATGGGTGAGCAGTAACTCCTCAGAGTTCTACTTATTTCTCTCCCTTGTCAAAAACGTACTCGTACTAGTCAAACCTAGCGCAGTGTACATAATGGAGAGAAGTGGTATAAAATGCCGACAAGATGGAAAAAGACAAATGTAGTATGATCCGATCCTTTACTGACAACGTTTCGCCCACATAGTGGACTTTATCAAGTCACAGATCTGTTTGTGACTTGATAAAAATCACTGTGGGCGAAACGTTGTCAATCAAAGATCGCATTAGAGTGCATTTGTGTCAATTTTTCCAGTGTACACATTTTTATGTAAGTTTTAGTGGTTGGAATATACAGGTGCTCAGAAGCAAACAACTACAGTATATTCAACAAATTCCTGACTGCTCAATAAATTGCGTTTACGATAGTGTTTTTCACGGCCAGGAACAACGGGCCTTCTGAAATTACCTGTGTTCGTAACAGTGCTTCAGTAAGTACCTTAGCAAGTGCTTCAGTCTGCATCAGTCAGTGCTTAAATAAGTTCACCTGTCAGCAAGCGCCAGTACAGTCAGTGTACCCGCGACTCTGGCTACTTGGAGGAATCAGAATCCACGAGAATCATAGCGGCACAAGGGTTGTCAACTAACATCATAATGGCATAAGTGTTATCAACACCATAAAGAAACAACATACATACATAGCTTTAAGCAGATGTATGATAAAGCTCACGGTTCAGGGAGAGTGACCTAGTAGCGACCAGTGAAGAGGCGGGGCCAGGAGCTTAGACTCGACCCCTGCAACCTCAACTAGGTCAGTACAACTAGGTGAGTACAAGTGTTGTCAACTAACACCATAAACGCACAAGTGTTGTCAACTAACACTATACAAGCACAAGTGTTGTCAACTATTAACATCAAAACCAGCTGAGCCACTTTCCCAGGACCCAGGAGAATGGCTGTCTTGAAACGATTCACAAGTGTAGCTAATACTGTAACTGCCTCGCCCACGTCTTTAGTGTAGTACCCGTCTGAGGCAGCAGGTGCGAGGCTGGTCTGAGAGGCAGCAGGTGCGAGGCTCGCCTAAGAGGCAGCAGGTGCGAATCTAGGTTGAGAGGCAACAGGTGCGAGGCTCGCCTGAGAGGCAGCAGGTGCGAGGCTCGCCTGAGAGGCAGCAGGTGCGAGACTCGGCTGAGAGGCAGCAGGTGCGAGGCTCGCCTGAGAGGTAGCAGGTGCGAGGCTCGCCTGAGAGGTAGCAGGTGCGAGGCTCGCCTGAGAGGCAGCAGATGCGAATCTCGCATGAGAGGCAGCAGGTGCCAGGCTCGTTTGAGAGGCAGAAGGTGCGAGGCTCGTTTGAGAGGCAGCAGGTGCGAGGCTCGTTTGAGAGGCAGCAGGTGCGAGGCTCGCCTGAGAAACAGCAGGTGCGAATCTCGATTGAGAGGCAGCATGTGCGAGGCTCGCCTGAGAGGCAGCAGGTGTGAGACTCGCCTGAGAGGCAGCAGATGCGAATCTCGCATGAGAGGCAGCAGATGCGAGGCTCGCATGAGGCAGCAGGTGCGAGGCTCGTCTGAGAGGCAGCAGGTGCGAGATTCGTTTGAGAGGCAGCAGGTGCGAGGCTCGTCTGAGAGGCAGTAGGTGATAGGCTCGGCTGAGAGGCAGCAGGTGCGAGGCTCGCCCGAGAGGCAACAGGTGCGAGGCTCGCATGAGAGGCAGCAGGTGCGAGGCTCGTTTGAGAGGCAGTAGGTGAGAGGCTCGGCTGAGAGACAGCAGTTGCGAGGCTCGCCCGAGGCAACAGGTGGGAGGCTCGTTTGAGAGGCAGCAGGTGCGAGGCTCGTCTGAGAGGCAGCAGGTGGGAGGCTCGCCTGAGAGGCAGCAGGTGCGGATCTAGGTTGGGAGGCAACAGGTGCGAGGCTCGCCTGAGAGGCAGCAGATGCGAATCTCGATTGAGAGGCAGCAGGTGCGAGGCTCGCATGAGAGGCAGCAGGTGCGGGGCTCGTTTGAGAGGCAGCAGGTGAGAGGCTCGCCTGAGAGGCAGCAGGTGCGAGGCTCGCCTGAGAGGCAGCAGGTGCGAGACTCGGCTGAGAGGCAGCAGGTGCGAGGCTCGCCTGAGAGGCAGCAGGTGCGAGGCTCGCCTGAGAGGCAGCAGGTGCGAATCTAGGTTGAGAGGCAACAGGTGTGAGGCTCGCCTGAGAGGCAGCAGATGCGAATCTCGATTGAGAGGCAGCAGGTGCGAGGCTCGCATGAGAGGCAGCAGGTGCCAGGCTCGTTTGAGAGGCAGCAGGTGCGAGGCTCGTTTGAGAGGCAGCAGGTGCGAGGCTCGCCTGAGAAGTAGCAGGTGCGAATCTCGATTGAGAGGCAGCATGTGCGAGGCTCGCATGAGAGGCAGCAGGTGCCAGGCTCGTTTGAGAGGCAGCAGGTGCGAGGCTCGTTTGAGAGGCAGCAGGTGCGAGGCTCGCCTGAGAAGTAGCAGGTGCGAATCTCGATTGAGAGGCAGCATGTGCGAGGCTCGCCTGAGAGGCAGCAGGTGTGAGACTCGCCTGAGAGGCAGCAGATGCTAATCTCGCATGAGGCAGCAGGTGCGAGGCTCGCATGAGGCAGCAGGTGCGAGGCTCGTTTGAGAGGCAGCAGGTGCGAGACTCGTTTGAGAGGCAGCAGGTACGAGGCTCGTCTGAGAGGCAGCAGGTGATAGGCTCGGCTGAGAGGCAGCAGGTGCGAGGCTCGCCCGAGAGGCAACAGGTGCGAGGCTCGTATGAGAGGCAGCAGGTGCGAGGCTCGTTTGAGAGGCAGTAGGTGAGAGGCTCGGCTGAGAGGCAGCAATTACGAGGCTCGCCTGAGAGGCAGCAGGTGCGAGGCTCGTCTGAGAGGCAGCAGGTGCGAATCTAGGTTGAGAAGCAACAGGTGCGAGGCTCGCCTGAGAGGCAGCAGGTGGGAGGCTCGCCTGAGAGGCAGCAGGTGTGGATCTAGGTTGGGAGGCAACAGGTGCGAGGCTCGCCTGAGAGGCAGCAGGAGCGAATCTAGGTTGGGAGGCAACAGGTGCGAGGCTCGCCTGAGAGGCAGCAGGAGCGAATCTAGGTTGAGAGGCAACAGGTGCGAGGCTCGCCTGAGAGGCAGCAGGTGCGAGGCTCGCCTGAGAGGCAGCAGGTGCGAGGCTCGCCTGAGAGGCAGCAGGTGCGAGGCTCGTTTGAGAGGCAGCAGGTGCGAGGCTCGCCTGAGAGGCAGCAGGTGCGAGGCTCGCCTGAGAGGCAGCAGGTGCGAGGCTTTAACATAATTTCAATGACAAGGAATTAAACCTCACTGCTTCAAAACCTATTAAAAAAAATAAAACGTGTTCTAAAGCGTCTTTCAATTTTGTTGTAACCTTAGAAACTGTGTTAATTTATATCGGTTAAACTAAAAAAAATAAAAAACGGAGAACATCCTGCAATTATCCCACAACAGTTTTATTACTGCTGAACTATTAAAGCAAAAACACCAACATTATTAAGCTCCATGTGCTTGACTGATACTAAAAGATACTTAAGTTCTATCACGAATCCCAAAATTTATCGCAATTTCTCAGAATTCAGATCAACAGAACGAATAAAAAATAAATTTGCAGCTCGTCTTTATTTTATTTTACTAATTTTGTTATTTCTGGGCAATTCTTTAAATCATAATCACTTCATCAGCAGAGTGCAACGGACAAGTGTAGGAGAAGCAGCAGAAACGCACACACACACACAGGATCCATACATAGCTTTAAGCAGAGGTATGATAAAGCTCACGGCTCAGGGAGAGTGACCTAGTAGCGATCAGTGAAGAGGCGGGGCCAGGAGCTCGGACTCGACCCCCGCAACCTCAACTAGGTGAGTACAACTAGGTGAGTGTACACACACACACACACACACACAAGAGGTATTCTTGAGCTTCCCCAGTGCTCGGGCTTAATGCCTAAAGCTGGGGTGTGACTCCAAAATCCTGTAGTATTTGCTTCCTTTGCACCTCCTGGCATCGTCTGCTGCTATGCAGTTGCCGCACCCTTCGAGCCCAGTGTGGGCGGGGTTTGTGACAGCCCAAGGTGCATAGCTTCTCCCTCCGAGCTCCGTGGGGTCGGGGAATGGGGTTAGGCCTTGGGACAGTTGGTCCCAGAAGACGAGGAGGTACTTGTACCTCCTCCCGTGGCAGACATTGGTCTAAGACACTCCCTCGACAGAGAGCCAAGGCCCGGCCACCTTTTGGAAAAGGCCTGAGCCGGGCGATTATACCGGCGAATCTAGAACAGAACAGAACTTCATCAGCATCAAGGAACCTCCCTTGATGAGTATTTCTGGACACTTCACCAATCTCGTTACAATCAGTAGTAACTTAGCTGCGTTTCCCAGTCAACCAATAGAAAAAAAAAATTATGAGTGCTTTACACTATGTATGATAATTGTATGTATGTGTACCCGTGCCTAAATAAATTTACTTAACACAAGCTAAATCATTTACGCTAACAAATATATATAACAATTATATGAAGACGGCATAAGACAGTTGAATTTTATCAGCCACGAGTGAATTACCTGGGAGTTTCTCAGCACTCTTGTAATTACTCCCACATCTTCAGATGAATATTAGTGAAGTGCTTTAAGAGGAAGATACCTCCCAAGAGTACAGTGCAACCCACCAGCCCTCTTAGCCCACCAGCCCTCTTAGCACACCAGCCCCCTCAGCTCACCAGTCCTCTCAGCTCACTAGTCCTCTCAGCTCTCTAGTCCTCTCTGCACACCAACCCTCTCAAGAAAACCTATTATAACACGCCATAGTAAAAAAAAGAGAATGATGATAATAGGACACAACCACAGCTTAAAGAGCTCACGAATACAAGATTGCATCAGCTCCTGGAGAGAGATACAGTAGTGCTATACATCACTAGATACAATACTACTATGAAAGCCAACAACCACCCCCTCCTCGCCTCCCCCCTCACAAAACTCGCAGGACGTCACTAACAAAAAAACTCATAACATTTATACACAAACATAAGAACCAAGCACGGAGGACTGAGTGATAGACGCCAAAAATAAAGTTGAACCTGTCTAGCATGGGCCAGCAAGTGTAGGTCCCGTAGCTCGATCGCTAGCGCACTCGGCCCCCACACTGAGGTCCGGAGTTCGAATCCCCGGTACAGCTGCAAAACACTAGGACGTGTTTCCATAAGACACCTGCTGTCCATGTTCACCCATCAGTATAAAATGGATACCTGGGTGTTAGTCGACTGGTGTGGGTCGCATCCTGGGACAAAACTGACCTAATTTGCCCGAAATGCTCTGCATAACAAGCGGCTTTCTATATAGCAGTATGTCATTGATGTCAGCTAGGACTGTATACCATGTACATGTACTTGTAGAAATAACGATATTATTATTGCTACTCCGATGTTCATGTCATTCATGTGTTCTTAAAAATGCCCCCCTCCCCCATATATGAATCCCTTAGCGTATTCTACCAGACTGATAACTGCTCGTCCTAGACTTAGTGTGCGTGGGAATATTGACGCTCTAAGGAGCTCTATGTCCCTCGCTGCCAAACGTAACCTGCCCGTTTGTGTAATTTCACAGTATAAGTAAATACAGGCTTATTCAGGTTACCTTAACCTAATCTGGAATAAGAAATATTTAATTGTTACAGATGTTGAAGATAAAGAAGGAATCAACGAAAATGCAATGTGTATGAAAACGCCCGTCCCATTTGGAGGTCAGATTGCCACTGACAACTGAGCTCTGGTGGTAAATATAAAACCCCAATATCGTTGACTTTCTATTAATCGAAATGACAACGTCAAACCTATCAGACCCCAAGACCAAACTCAACGCACAGCATAAAAGAGAAAGCATTTGGCTGAAACAACAGATGAAGATGATTCCTGGAGAAGCTGTCTGCAAGACTTTAAACAATCCACATTCCACGATGTTTGGGATCACTCACACCCCAGCACCTGCCAGCACCACCACCTCCCACAAAAAGAACAAAGAGGGTGTCAACTAGTTTCTGCTATAAGCCGTATGGCAACCAACTTCTGTCAAGCCAGTCAAAGGAAAGGAAGACATGTATACATGTTAACACACATTATAACTCATGCAGGTGACTCAACGTAAGGAGTGGTGGCTTGTCGATCCTCAGTTTACTAATCGCTCTACAAACTTCAAATTTAAAATAAATGGGCCACTTAGCGTCCCTCTACTATTTATCTACTCTTAAACCTGACTATATACTAGTACCTAGTTCCCATGCTCACCCACCTCCCGCCCTCCATTCTTACCAGTCCTGTTGCAAGCTTTGATGAATTGCTTAAGCAATGTTATGTATTTCACTGTAGTCCTTGGTTGATCAGTCATTAATTTATTTCGGTCTATCCTTTACATATTTTTTCATAAGCGACTTGTCCACGGCCAATGTTAATTAACCGATAATGCGACAATTTTTTAGGTTGAAAAATGTTCTTCTAATTTTCGTTAACCATTAATAATCAGTAACCGTGATAAATTTCTAAATTGTGATTCCTTTCACCCTACACTAATTGCTACCTTAAGTCCAGGACATTGCATTCCTTCCAGTAACTGGACGACTCAGATTTACTCTACAATTCTGGGAAAACATCCCACGTCAGCTCATCTTCATTTCTTGCTCACTGTGTACAGTAACTCAAGACGGGTTTAATAACATTAGTTTCGTAACTTGGCTGAACGTTGGACAGCTGATAAACAAATACATAATATCTCTGCATATAGGTGGCCCGGTGGCCTGGTGGCTAAACCTCCCGCTTCACACACGGAGGGCCCGGGTTCGATTCCCGGCGGGTGGAAACATTTCGACACGTTTCCTTACACCTGTTGTCCTGTTCACCTAGCAGCAAATAGGTACCTGGGTGTTAGTCGACTGGTGTGGGTCGCATCCTGGGGGACAAGATTGAGGACCCCAATGGAAATAAGTTAGACAGTCCTCGATGACGCACTGACTTTCTTGGGTTATCCTGGGTGGCTAACCCTCCGGGGTTAAAAATCCGAACAAAATCTTATCTTATCTTAGTTAACATTATTGTTTACGTTGTAATTTGGCATCACAGATCTTGATTCTCGTGAATTATCATAATCATGGGGGAGCGCTAAACCCGTATGATTATACAGCGCATGTGGGAGGGGATGGAAGGCATTCAAGCTCAATTCTGGGAACCGGAGCACAGATTCAATTCCCTAGATCAAGAGCCCCTCACCAGTGTCAAAGAACCTCCCTCGAGAGGGTTCTCGTGAAGCTCCTGGCTTATATAAGGCGAGAAACTTGTATGAACCAATATTTTCAGTTACAAGTATGTATTTCAGAGGAGCAAAACATCAGATCTGTATCACTAATGGTTTCTTTATACCCAAGACATAACACTACTGATAACAAGACTGCAAAATCTTGATCATGGCAGCTGTCCTAAGTTTCGTGTTTCAATAACAATATTTTCCCTTATTAGCTCCGTTTTAACACTGACATAATTTTCATCGCCCTTATCCAATATTATTATTATAATCAAAAAGAAGCGCTAAGCCACAAGGGCTATACAGCCCCTTATCCAATAGATTTGTAAACTACAAGGCACTGTTGTTAACGTTAGTGAACTACATTGTTAAACCAGTACTAAGACATGTTTCCTAGTAATGCCGCTGTTAACTTCAACACAGCGGATGTTGTTATCCATCCATGTTCGTTTTACACAAACATTATGAACATAAGACAGGTGATGGTGGGGGAACCAACTTACATATCCTAAAAATTTCTTGAAGGGAATTTGAGTTTATATCAAGTCGTAAGACGTTATGTTTATACATAAACAAAGCCTTTGCATACAACAATAATAGATGTAATGGTAATTTATTTATATTTTTGTGTAATTAATATATAATACAACAACAGGTTAGCTAGGACAATAAAGCCTCACGTCACCTACCTTTGAACAGCCTCCAGGTATAACCATGCACTTGTCAACTTAAACACTGCACCTTACAAGGTGAACATTCACGGTAAACACAAACAACTCACGTTTCATAAAGCACGCATTATCAAGCGGTTATACGAACACTGAAATAGGAATGTAAGAAAAACACGAGAGGCTCAAGGTAGGCGAGCGGGAGAGCACACACGTAGCCTGTACCTTCCTCCACGGCTTCACCAGCAACACTAACTCCTGATGGCGGGTCTCTGGTCTTAAATCCTGACATGAGAGCATCTTAACTCTTTCCTTCGTTCTTCACTTGCTTTCTTTTGTGTCCATTAACGCATTTTTATATAGCCCGTATCCATAAAACAAAGTTAAACTACTCCGTACAATATATCTCAAGATTCTTAAACTGTGAATTCAAGTTTTCTTTATAGATCCATGATAAAGAACTGGGAAGCTAAAGCTTTTTAGTTTGTATATATAAGAAACGTATATATTATATAGAAGGAAATCCACGTGCCCAGCGCCAGAGGCTACTAATGTTCCAGGATAAAAATAAGCCAGAGTTTCTGACAGGCAACCCAACAAGTGGACACCATGACTATCCTTACCACACATATATTAACATTTATTTCATTACTTATCCCTCAATTTAAATTATAAATACATTTATCATCATTAATAAATTTTAGAAAGTGTGTTTCTTATATTTTCTTTGAAGACTTTTTTCAGCTCCATTGAGATTTAAAAAAAAATAGAAAAAAATCAGTAAATGGCAATGTTGGAAGACGCACCCAAAATTCCTCAGGCTATGACACCCAGGCTTTCTGGCGTTAAAAATTCATTCATAATTTTACCTTCAGGCTCAATATATATATTATAATGACGTATAAATGTCCTATGAAGACCCATTGAAGTATCGTCACCAGTTACGACATCAATGTTGGTGAACTACGTTCAAATAAATTACGTGTAGCTGCTGGATGCGAGATGGTGTAGTGCATTGACACTGTACATACCCAGTGTTGTTTCTGGGGGTCGATACCCAGCTCTTGACCCCCTCCTTTATTATTATTATTATTTTATTATTATTAAAATTATTTTTATTATTATCATTTTTATTTAGGGGAACAGCTCAACCCATACGGCTCAAAACAGCACCTGAGGAATGGGGGGCGATCAGGTTCGCTCCAAAAAGGAGAGCAAATCCAATCCTTAGGATCAAGAGCCCCTCTGTCTGGACTACAGTGTTTCATATTTTTATGTGTATTGAGTCTGGATCTATTTCTCCATACCTAGGATGAGTCTGTACTCTGAGCTCGATGGTACTGAACTCGTCTCACAACCGAAATGCCCCAGGATCGATCCCCAAGTGACTAGCGACGAGTGTCTCCTTGCGCCTGTAGTCACTGGTTACCAAGAAGTAAGTAGGTACCAAGGAGTCAGTCGTCTAAGAGCGCCGAGTAAAGCCAAGGGAAATGAGCCACACTAGTTAATTATCCTGGTGGCTAAAACTCCCGCTTCACACTCGGGGGGCCCGGGTTCGATTCCCGGCGGGTGGAAACATTTTGACACGTTTCCTTACACCTGTTGTCCTGTTCACCTAGCAGCAAATAGGTACCTGGATGTTGGTCGACTGGTGTGGGTCGCATCCTGGGGGACAAGATTGAGGACCTCATTAAAAATTAAGTTAGACAGTCCTCAATGACGCACTGACTTTCTTGGGTTATCCTGCGTGGCTAACCCTCCGGGGTTAAAAATCCGAACGAAATCTCATCTTATCCAGCTGCCTCTTGAGAGCAATCCAACTGAGCCTCAGAAATAGATGACGGAGTACAACTCAAGTAGCTTGAACCACATCAGGATACTAGGTACTCAGATATGTTTGTTAATCCATTATGATTGTCGTAATGCAATAATAATCAAGATCACTGGGAAGGAAATAAACCCTTAAGTTTTTTTTATAAATCGGGTTGATTAAGAGGTTGTTCATCACCTCAAGGTTCCTGGAAGTTGGTGAGGGGCTGTTGATCCAAAAAATTGAACCTTCTTTCCTCTTCCTTGGATCAACTCTGAATGCCTCCCATTCCCCAGGAGCTGTATTACCCCTATGGGTTTAGCAGTCTCCTTCTAAATATAATAATAAATAATACATGTTAGGCAAGACTTGAAAAAGCAGTGATCCTCGTGCTAGGATAGATGCTGCTGACATCTCTCACCGCAGTAACTACACTATTTATGATATTCACATGGAAGAGGTAAATCCGTAAGGATCATACAGCTCATAAAAATTGGGAGGTAATCAGGTGTGATCCGAGGAAGGGGAGAGTAGCTCTAATTCTTTGGATCAAAAGCCCTTCACCAGCATGAAGGCAACCCCTTGAAAGATGAAGTAGCTGGGACAATGTGTTTCTACATCGTTAAGTTCACAGGATAAAACTTGTTGTCGTAAAGCTCTTCCTCCTTCCTTCCTACGATTCTATCAACAACACTAAGCTAATATTCAGGCATATATTTAAGGGAAACTGATTTATACACTTGATTTTCATTATTAAACAAGGGTCCCTTAGTTGTGAGCAGGAGGGACTATCACTGAAGTTTGAGCTTGACGTTCATAGACTAGAGATACACAAATAACCCGCACATAAAAGAGAGAAGCTTACGACGACGTTTCGGTCCGACTTGGACCATTGACAAAGTCACACTAACCAGAAGTGGAGTAGGACGGCTATATATAGGCAGGAAGAGGTGATGGTAGTAGTAGTAGTACAAGAATGGTATATAATACCGACAAGATGAAATTAAGACACATGCGCAACACCCGGGCATCCCTATCGTAGACGTTTCGCCATCCAGCCAGCCACTGGATGGCGAAACGTCCACAACAAAGACAACCAGACGCCGCACATGTGTCTTAATTTCATCAGTAGTAGTAGTAGTAGTAGAGGTAGTAGTAGTGGTAGTGGTAGAAGTGGGAAATAAGGAGGACGAGCCAGTCGAATACAAAGGAAGGGGAGCACTGCAAGAGAGCTAGATGCCCGATGGAAATAAATGGTATCAAATACCGACACAGTGGAAAATATAAACACATATGCAGTATAATGTGACCCTTTATTGACAACGTTTCACCCACACAGTGGGCTTTTACAAGTCACACACAGATCTACCTGGGGTGGAAGGTACGGGAGTATTTATAGTCATGTTCAGAATGTTGAGGTCAGGTGGAGAATGCTGCATCTGATGATCTACCTGGTGGAGTTATAGAGTCTTGGGTAGCTTGGCAGGGGTATTGGACAAGTTGTGAGTAGACCTTCTGCAGTGTTCTATGTTCTTATGTGGGATAGCGACGAAGAAGTTTCTTGGCGAGTGGTTCAGCTATGTTATAGAAGCCGTTGTTCTGGTTGAAATTGTTGGTTATAGAGATAAGCGATGATTCCAGGATTCTTCGGTATTGAGTGTTGTCTTCTGTGGCGATAAGTCTTGAGTTTCTGTAGTTAATGAAATGGTTGTGTGAATTGCGATGTTGTACACAGGCATTCCTTGTATCGTCAGTCCTGGTTGCATATTGGTGTTCTGAAATACGTGTTTGGAGGTCTCTTGATGTTTCGCCCACATATAATTTGTTGCAGTCATTACAAGGGATTATGTATACCCCTGCAGAGGATGGAGGCTTGTCCTGTCTACTACTGGTGATGTCCTTGATGGTCGTGGTTGTGGAGGTAGATACTTGGAATGATGTATTGGAAAAGATGTTGGAAACACGTTTGGCAATGGAGTTGGTGGAGAAGCCGAACGTTTCTCCACCATTATTCCTTCGTCTGTCACCTGGCTCCGTTATGTTGACGACATTCTCCTCATAACTCCTAAACGCTTCAACGTTCAAGCTCTCCAAGACAAGCTCAACCAGGTCGAGCCTTCAATCCAGTTCACACTTGAAGAAGAAGTCGACAACACTCTTCCTTTCCTTGATGTTCTGCTCTGCAAAGCTGACCACGAACTTCGTTTTAAAGTCTATCGAAAACCCACCAACCAAAACGATCTTCTCCACTTCCACTCTCACCACGACACCAAAACCAAACGTGGTGTAATTATAGGCTTCTTTCTGCGTGCACTCATAATCTGCAGCAATGAGTTCCTTGAGGAAGAATGCACTATAATTGAACAAGTATTTTCTAAACTCCACTATCCTCGTCACTTCATCAGAGACTGCAGACGGCGGGCATTAAACATCTTCAACACACCCAGAGAAGACACTGCCGAGAAGAGATACATAGTCCTCCCCACCAACTCCATTGCCAAACGTGTTTCCAACATCTTTTCCAATACATCATTCCAAGTATCTACCTCCACAACCACGACCATCAAGGACATCACCAGTAGTAGACAGGACAAGCCTCCATCCTCTGCAGGGGTATACATAATCCCTTGTAATGACTGCAACAAATTATATGTGGGCGAAACATCAAGAGACCTCCAAACACGTATTTCAGAACACCAATATGCAACCAGGACTGACGATACAAGGAATGCCTGTGTACAACATCGCAATTCACACAACCATTTCATTAACTACAGAAACTCAAGACTTATCGCCACAGAAGACAACACTCAATACCGAAGAATCCTGGAATCATCGCTTATCTCTATAACCAACAATTTCAACCAGAACAACGGCTTCTATAACATAGCTGAACCACTCGCCAAGAAACTTCTTCGTCGCTATCCCACATAAGAACATAGAACACTGCAGAAGGTCTACTCACAACTTGTCCAATACCCCTGCCAAGCTACCCAAGACTCTATAACTCCACCAGGTAGATCATCAGATGCAGCATTCTCCACCTGACCTCAACATTCTGAACATGACTATAAATACTCCCGTACCTTCCACCCCAGGTAGATCTGTGTGTGACTTGAAAAAGCCCAGTGTGGGTGAAACGTTGTCAATAAAGGATCACATTATACTGCATATGTGTTTATATTTCCAGAGCTAGATGCCCACTGAGGGAGAGCAAGCGCACAGAGGTGCGTGAAAGGGGAAGTGGGAAATAAATGAAGAAGGAACAGAAACACGAGACAGAAGAGAGAAAGACAACCCAGAGGAGAAAAGGAAAGAGGAAAGGGGAAGAGGGAGAAGAAGAAAAAGAAAAAGAAAAAATAAGGAGTTAGGTTAAGTCACGGGTGTTCTGAAGTTTGGAGCATTTTGCAGTGTAGTGGGAGAGGAAGGCATCTACAGAGACGAAGCCAGGGCTAAGGTTCATATAAACGAGCTTTAATAATGAAGTGATTATCTTCATAATGTGCTCGGTGGGTCCCCGTTTTCTGTTTGCTATTTAAACTTTGTTCTTATATATTCCTATGACCGTAAACTTTTTCAAATCAAATTACATCTTTGACATAAATAGCTGTTTTAACATAATCAAGATTACCACTAAACGTTTGACTCGTGTTAAAACAATCATAACAGCAATTGTTTCATTTTCACAGGAACCACTAAACTTGTAAGGACTGGGGGAGGGGAGGGGTGAGTGGGAGAAGGATAATAAGGTTTGGTTCTAGGCAAAGGGAGATCTCAAATTCCATGGATTAAGAGCCTTTCACCAGCACAATTGTGTTATAGAGAGGTCTGAGTGACGCTCAGACCTCTACAACACAATTGTCCTCAAAGATTTGTTAAGTTATACCATGAATTTAGGAAGGATCCTAAACTTCACCTTACGAAACAAAGCAAATGCGATAGTAATTATGGACAAGGTAGATTATAATGGAAAAATGAATATGTTATTAAAAGAGAGTGCAACTTACGTGGTTCTTAAGTCCTCAAGACGTGTTCCCCGGAGCCAGCAGACAAAAATATTTATAAAAAAAATCGACTGAAGATTCTTTTGGGTGGTAATCTGACAAAAATATTCTCTATTTTTGTTTAGAACCGAATAAAGATACCCAAATTTTGCACAAATGTCTCATTTATCAACTTCTTGGCTTTTCTAAAGACATTTATTACTGGCATGTCGAGGCGCTGGCGGCGGCGGCAAAGGCAGAGGCAACAGCATCAGTGAAATTAAGACACATGTGCAACATCTGGGTATCTTTATTGTAGACGTTTCGCCATCCAGTGGCTTTATCAATACAAATTCCAGGACATAACTTGAAGACAGTAGAACTATGTACAGAAGATGAGGTAATCAGTCCCTCAACCTTGGAGTAGGTGCGAAGAGCACCGTAGTCGTGGAGATTCTGAAGCAGAAGCAAGGAGCCTGACGCTTATATACTAACGTCAGGTGAAAATGGTCCTGGAATTTGTATTGATAAAGCCACTGGATGGCGAAACGTCTACAATAAAGATACCCAGATGTTGCACATGTGTCTTAATTTCTTCTTCTTCTTCTTCTTCTTCTTCTTCTTCTTCAGCAGCAGCAGCAGCAGCAGCAGCAGCAGCAGCAGCAGCAGCAGCAGCAGCAGCAGCAGCAGCAGCAGCAGCAGCAGCAGCAGCAGCAGCAGCAGCAGCAGCAGCAGCAGCAGCAGCAGCAGCAGCAGCAGCAGCAGCAGCAGCAGCAGCAGCAGCAGCAGCAGCAGCAGCAGCAGCAGCAGCAGCAGCAGCAGCAGCAGCAGCAGCAGCAGCAGCAGCAGCAGCAGCAGCAGCAGCAGCAGCAGCAGCAGCAGCAGCAGCAGCAGCAGCAGCAGCAGCAGCAGCAGCAGCAGCAGCAGCAGCAGCAGCAGCAGCAGCAGCAGCAGCAGCAGCAGCAGCAGCAGCAGCAGCAGCAGCAGCAGCAGCAGCAGCAGCAGCAGCAGCAGCAGCAGCAGCAGCAGCAGCATAGGGGTTTCTGTCAACCAATCACTTATGTCTCAGCATTGCAATGCTAAGCAAGCATAGGATGCATTAGCACGAGTTGTTTGAGGCTCTTAGATCTTCTGTGTTTCATCACTAATTTTAATAAAGAGGAGTGCTAAATCCATAGGGGTAATATAGCACTTGAGGGATGAGAGACAGCCAGGTCCAAGCCACGAACAGGGAGGCCATGTTCATGAAACACGTTAAGCGTTGTTATAACCTCTCAGACATCCCAAGCAGTTACATATGGACAAAGTTCAGACTGGGAGGGTCTGTTGAGAAGTTACATATTATTATTATTGTTATTATTACAATCATAACTAAGCGCTAAACCCACTAGGGTCATACAGTACTGCAAGAGCACTTACATAATGTGGACAGACAGTAAACATGAATGTGTTGGGCGGTGTAGACATCGGAAGTGAATTCTGCGAGCTTGCTGATAAACAGAGCGTCTTCATTAAGATATGGCAATAAGTGTGACTTAACAGTCTCTGGAGAGTGGTACTGTTCGTACCTGTGTGTGGAATCCCTGGGTGAGTCGCATGTCTCCGATATGTACCTTTACCTTTGATATATCTTTGATGAGTTTCGAGAGTCTCAATACTCTCGGAGCCCGCCCATGGGCCAAGTTCGTCTGGTGCTTGCCTGGTAACCAAGCTGTTGCTACTGGAGGCCCACTGCCCCACATATCCATCCATCACAACCTGGTTGATCTGGTACTTGGTGAAGATACTTGTCCAGTTTCCTCTTGAATGCTTCTGCACTTGTTCCGGTCGTGTTTCTGATATCTTTTGGTAAGATGTTGAATAGTCTGGGGTGTCCACCGCACCACTAACGTTTTTTTTTTTCATTTCCTCCCATATCGCTCACTCCAATATGTTATGGCAGTGTGCAGATTTGGGACCAGGCCCTCGAGTACTTTACAGGTATATAATATCATGTATCTCTCTCTCCTCCGCTCCAATGAGTACATGCTCAAGACTTTAAGGTGTTCCCAGTAATTCAGTAATTTGTGTATAAACATGAAAGCTCTGTAACTCAACAGTGCTTGGAAGATGGCCAGAACCTCAACTGTAGTTTGATAGAAACGATAGTTATGATTGTATATATTTTGCTCATAGTATATAACGCCTGAACAGTTACTCTGGACCAAGGTGGTCCAACTAGAGGCCCATGGGCCACAGGTTGATTTTTTGAGGCTCACGAGCACTTTTATTAATATATTGATTTATTGAATTTTCTTCTGTAAAAACCATTAAAATATATGTGACGATAAAGTTATGTGAAATAATACTAAGTTACTAGAATGACAACCCGACAGTAGAGTGAAAATCCCACTCCATGACCATGATTAGTACAGAGTAGGAACGTGACCTGTACAAGTTGTGCCCCACGGCCAGCTCCACTGGACGGGATGCGTCAGTCTGCCTCTAGGCTATAGTTGCGTCATACTGCGTCTTAACACTATCCTTCACAATGAGCACAGACAAGAAAGTTTCTTGAGGTGAAGAGAGTTTAATAAGAAATGGGAGGAAGAATTTCTTTTCATAGAAAATAATGGAAAACCATTGTATCTTGTGTGTCAACAGACAGTTTCTGTGATGAAAGAATATAATGTCATGCGGCATTATGAGACACTGTACAGCACACACTATGTCCAGTATGTGGGATAATGCTGCAGTTATAATACAGAGAACGTATAGAGTAAACGTAAACAGAAAGAAGTGCTAAGTAACTTTGGGAAACCTCAAACAGCGAGTCTTACAGCATCATATAAAGTTGTTATAATAATTGTGACAAACAACAAGTCAGTTAAGATTGAACAATTTTTAAAACAGTGTGCAGTGAAAGTGGCACAGATATTTGGGGAAGAAAATGTCGCCAGAAAATTTGAAAGAGAGAGAGAGAGATTTCGTTCGGATTTTTAACCCCGGAGGGTTAGCCACCCAGGATAACCCAAGAAAGTCAGTGCGTCATCGAGGACTGTCTAACTTATTTCCATTGGGGTCCTTAATCTTGTCCCCCAGGATGCGACCCACACCAGTCGACTAACACCCAGGTACCTATTTGCTGCTAGGTGAACAGGACAATAGGTGTAAGGAAACGTGTCGGAATTTCCACCCGCCGGGAATCGAACCCGGGCCCTCCGTGTGTGAAGCGGGAGCTTTAGCCACCAGACCACCGGGCCACCCACCAGACCACCGTGTTATTATCTCATCAAACATTTGCAAGAAGAGTAAATGAACTTAATGTAAATATTTCTTTAAGACTGAAATATATAATAAAACACTGCAAATACTTTTCATTGGCTTAAGACGAGAGTAGAGACATCAGTGACACAAGCCAGTTGCTTATAATCACCCGTACTGTAGATGTAATTTCTTCGTACATGAAGAACTAGTCAAGATACAACCCTTGAGTGGTGGTACAAGAGCTTCAGATACTTATATTGCTCTCACGTCAGTTGTCAATGAATATGGAGGATTTGAAAAGTGTTCCTGTATTGTAATAGATGGTGCAGTGTGGGGTCAGTTGACTTGCTGAAGGAAAATACAGTTAATTGTATCACACTACGCTGCATTATCCACCAAGAAGCATTATGGGACAAGGTATTACAGACGAGGGATGTCATACACTGTTGTCAGCATAGTAAATTTAATAAAATGCGGTAATAAGTCACAGACAGAGAAAATTCATATCTTTCCTTGAAGAACTGAATGTAGAATTCTATGACCTACCACTGCACTCAAGTATCAGGTGGATGAGTGCTGGAAAAATGCTCCAACATATCTTTGCTCTTCGGAAAGATAGCCATTCATGTCTTCAAAATGAACATCTGGGCAATACACAGGTGTACCAAACTCAGTTGCAAGATAGACTTTCTTTGCACCATAACATTCCTAACAGACAAAAGTCTACTTAAATATGCCGAATCTGAGCTTACAAGACAAACAACAAAATATTTCTCAACTAGTTGGACACATTGAAGATAAACGGATCACCTGTCACAAGACTCGCGGAGGGAAAACTCCTGGGAATCCACCTTGACATTAGCCTCAAGTTCCAGACACATATACAACAAATTACCAAGAAAATCTCTAAGACTGTAAGTATACTATCAAAGATACGATACTATGTTCCACAGTCAGCTCTCCTTGCACTGTATCATTCGCTCATCTACCTTTATTTCACATACAGAATTTGTGCATGGGGATCACCTAAGACCACTAATAACCCAGCAAAAGGCAGCAGTCAGAATATCAAATTCCCACTCCCGACAGCATATTCCACCAATATTCAAAAGTCTAAATCTGCTCACCATTAAGAACATCCATACTTATTCATGTGCCTACTACATACATAGAATACACGCAGACATAAACCATCCACATGTGCAACCAGAGTTGCACATGTGTCTAATTTATCAACATGTCGGTTCTCTGAACCATTCATCCACAAACCTGTCAGACACTTCAACTTCTTGGGATCTTAATACTTAGGAATTCTTCGCTTGCCTAATTCTTGGGCACGACCTACTTCCACATTGAACAAATGTAACACCACCTATGACTGCTGCACCTCTCCTGCCATACGGTTTATAGCTGCTTCTCCGCTCATCTGCCGTATTCTATTCAAGATTGATGGACTGAACACATCGACTCAAGGTTGAGGGACTGATTACCTCATTCTCCTCCTGTTCTTCAAGTTTCTCCTACGTATGGACTGATGAAGCCACTGTGTGGCGAAACGTTTCCTCCATAAAGATACCCAAGAGTTGCACATGTGTCTAATTTATCAACATGTCGGTTCTCTGAACCATTCATCTACAGGTAAGAATATTTTTGTATAAATTCAGAGCCTTTAAAAAAACTTTTTTTTGTTTTTTTACTTGCAGGTCCTACACAGAACCTCTGTATCAATAAAAGATCATACAATATTTTCTTTTATCTTAGTATAGGTACGAATGGTATATAATACCGACAAGATGAGAGTAAGACACTTGTGCAACATCTGGGTATCTTTATTGTAGACGTTTCGCCATCCAGTGGCTTTATCAATACAAATTCTAGGACATAACTTGAAGACAGTAGAACTATGTACAGAAGATGAGGTAATCAGTCCCTCAACCTAGGAGTAGGTGCGAACAGCACCATAGTCGTGGAGATTCTGAAGCAGAAGAAAGAATCCTGGCGCTTATATAGTAACGTCAGGTGAAGCAGACGAGGACAAATTCACTGGTAGGCGGGATTCCCCAGTGGAAGTAGGTCCTTCCCAAAGAGATGGGTTAGTTGTAGTAGTAGTTGTCGTAGTCGTGAAGGTTATGTACATGTCCTCAGAATTAAGATTCCATGATGTTGCAGTGTCTGACAAGTTGTGTACGAATGGTATATAATACCGACAAGATGAGAGTAAGACACTTGTGCAACATCTGGGTATCTTTATTGTAGACGTTTCGCCATCCAGTGGCTTTATCAATACAAATTCTAGGACATAACTTGAAGACAGTAGAACTATGTACAGAAGATGAGGTAATCAGTCCCTCAACCTAGGAGTAGGTGCGAACAGCACCATAGTCGTGGAGATTCTGAAGCAGAAGAAAGAATCCTGGCGCTTATATAGTAACGTCAGGTGAAGCAGACGAGGACAAATTCACTGGTAGGCGGGATTCCCCAGTGGAAGTAGGTCCTTCCCAAAGAGATGGGTTAGTTGTAGTAGTAGTTGTCGTAGTCGTGAAGGTTATGTACATGTCCTCAGAATTAAGATTCCATGATGTTGCAGTGTCTGACAAGTTGTGTACGAACAAGATACCCAGATGTTGCACAAGTGTCTTACTCTCATCTTAGTATAGGACTTAGATCTTAAATATCATTCAACTCCTCCCATGGTTGTTCTGCGCATATATATATATATATATATATATATATATATATATATATATATATATATATATATATATATATATATATATATATATATATATATATATGTCGTGCCGAATAGGCAGAACTTGCGATCTTGGCTTAAATAGCAACGCTCATCTTGCCATATAAGACAAGTGAAAATTTGTGTATGCAATAATTTCGCCAAAATCATTCTGAACGTAACGAAAAAAAATATATTTCACTGTGTTTGTTTAGAATTAAACTATTGTAAACAAATCTAAAATATATATAGTTGGGTTAGGCTAAAATAAATTGTTCTTGTTGTAATAACGTTAGGTAAGTTTTCTAAGATTCTTTTGGTGCAAAATTAAAATTTTTTACATTAACATTAATGGAAAAAATGTATCTTTAAACGTACAAGAGAAAATTTTAGGAAGGACTTAATTTTAAATGAGTTCTTGCTAATTGACCAGTTTTACTTATTCGGCACGACATATATATATATATATATATATATATATATATATATATATATATATATATATATATATATATATATATATATATATGTCGTGCCGAATAGGCAGAACTTGCGATCTTGGCTTAAATAGCAACGCTCATCTTGCCATATAAGACAAGTGAAAATTTGTGTATGCAATAATTTCGCCAAAATCATTCTGAACGTAACGAAAAAAAATATATTTCACTGTGTTTGTTTAGAATTAAACTATTGTAAACAAATCTAAAATATATATAGTTGGGTTAGGCTAAAATAAATTGTTCTTGTTGTAATAACGTTAGGTAAGTTTTCTAAGATTCTTTTGGTGCAAAATTAAAATTTTTTACATTAACATTAATGGAAAAAATGTATCTTTAAACGTACAAGAGAAAATTTTAGGAAGGACTTAATTTTAAATGAGTTCTTGCTAATTGACCAGTTTTACTTATTCGGCACGACATATATATATATATATATATATATATATATATATATATATATATATATATATATATATATATATATATATATATATCTATATATCCACTGCTAACAGTACCCTATCCCACATCCCTAAAGCGGCTCGCCCATATGCAGCAGGGAAATTCACAGACCTTCTTAAGCAGGTGAATGGAGGTTCCACCAACTTAGAAGCCCGAGGCACCATCTAAACATGGCGCAACCTGCTCCTGTTCGGCAATGTCTGTCTTGCAGTTCCTGAGAGACGAGGCAAACTGCTAACCACGTCAGTTATCAAGGCAGTGCGCAACTACCCAAGAGCGGATAATTGTGTCCCTCTGCCCCATCATCGCAGGAATCACAAAGGTAGACCCAAGAAAAGCCCTACTGAAAACGAGAAAATTTGCGCACGGGTTAGCAAAAAAATTGAAGAAGGTAACACAGTGGGAGCAATCCGAATAATTACAAGTGACGACACTGTAGCCTCCAAAGATGAGACCACAGCCCAAGCACTAAGAGACAAGCATCCAACCAGGGACACCATAACCATCAACAACAACCCTGAGGAAGACCCCATCACTGAACAACTAATTTTGCCTGAATCGGAAGTCTATGAGGCGATCGTGTCATTTCCTGCAGGATCTGCAGGAGGTTACACTGGAATTCGACCTCAGCACCTCAAGGAGATGGTAAATCCAGTACTTGAATATCAAAATGGCATAAAATACCGACAGGTTGTTAGGTAAGACACATATGCAACAGTTAGGTATCTTTATTTCGAAACGTTTCGCCTACACAGTAAGCTTCTTCAGTCGAGTACAGAAAAGTTGATAGAAGCAGAAGATACTTGAAGACGATGTAATCAGTCCATCACCCTTAAAGTTTTGAGGTGGTCAGTCCCTCAGTCTGGAGAAGAGCATTGTTCCATAGTATGAAACAATATGGAGATGAAGTGACAGGATGGAGCCTTATATAGCGCCAGGAGGTGAGACGTAGGTCACTAGAAGAGGTAAGAACGCAGATGTTGGGAGGTCAGGTCCCTCTCAAATCCAGCGCGTTCTCACTAGTAGAGGTTGTCGAAGTTGATTGCAGGTCTGTACCAAGATACCCTTGTGTTGCAGTGTCTGACAGATTGAACATCAAAATGGCATAAAATACCGACAGGTTGTTAGGTAAGACACATATGCAACAGTTAGGTATCTTTATTTCTAAACGTTTTGCCTACACAGTAGGCTTCTCCCAACATCTGCGTTCTTACCTCTTCTAGTGACCTACGTCTCACCTCCTGGCGCTATATAAGGCTCCATCCTGTCACTTCATCTCCATATTGTTTCATACTATGGAACAATGCTCTTCTCCAGACTGAGGGACTGACCACCTCAAAACTTTAAGGGTGATGGACTGATTACATCGTCTTCAAGTATCTTCTGCTTCTATCAACTTTTCTGTACTCGACTGAAGAAGCCTACTGTGTAGGCGAAACGTTTCGAAATAAAGATACCTAACTGTTGCATATGTGTCTTACCTAACAACCTGTCGGTATTTTATGCCATTTTGATGTTCAATCTGTCAGACACTGCAACACAAGGGTATCTTGGTACAGACCTGCAATCAACTTCGACAACCTCTACTAGTGAGAACGGCTGGATTTGAGAGGGACCTGACCTCCCAACATCTGCATTCTTACCTCTTCTAGTGACCTACGTCTCACCTCCTGGCGCTATATAAGGCTCCATCCTGTCACTTCATCTCCATATTGTTTCATACTATGGAACAATGCTCTTCTCCAGACTGAGGGACTGACCACCTCAAAACTTTAAGGGTGATGGACTGATTACATCGTCTTCAAGTATCTTCTGCTTCTATCAACTTTTCTGTACTCGACTGAAGAAGCCTACTGTGTAGGCGAAACGTTTCGAAATAAAGATACCTAACTGTTGCACATGTGTCTTACCTAACAACCTGTCGGTATTTTATGCCATTTTGATGTTCAATCTGTCAGACACTACAACACAAGGGTATCTTGGTACAGACCTGCAATCAACTTCGACAACCTCTACTAGTGAGAACGGCTGGATTTGAGAGGGACCTGACCTCCCAACATCTGCGTTCTTACCTCTTCTAGTGACCTACGTCTCACCTCCTGGCGCTATATAAGGCTCCATCCTGTCACTTCATCTCCATATTGTTTCATACTATGGAACAATGCTCTTCTCCAGACTGAGGGACTGACTACCTCAAAACTTTAAGGGTGATGGACTGATTACATCGTCTTCAAGCATCTTCTGCTTCTATCAACTTTTCTGTACTCGACTGAAGAAGCCTACTGTGTAGGCGAAACGTTTCGAAATAAAGATACCTAACTGTTGCATATGTGTCTTACCTAACAACCTGTCGGTATTTTATGCCATTTTGATGTTCAATTTGTCAGACACTGCAACACAAGGGTATCTTGGTACAGACCTGCAATCATCTTCGACAACCTCTACTAGTGAGAGGGGCTGGATTTGAGAGGGACCTGACCTCCCAACATCTGCATTCTTACCTCTTCTAGTGACCTACGTCTCACCTCCTGGCGCTATATAAGGCTCCATCCTGTCACTTCATCTCCATATTGTTTCATACTATGGAACAATGCTCTTCTCCAGACTGAGGGACTGACCACCTCAAAACTTTAAGGGTGACGGACTGATTACATCGTCTTCAAGTATCTTCTGCTTCTATCAACTTTTCTGTACTCGACTGAAGCCTACTGTGTAGGCGAAACGTTTCGAAATAAAGATACCTAACTGTTGCATATGTGTCTTACCTAACAACCTGTCGGTATTTTATGCCATTTTGATGTTCAATCTGTCAGACACTGCAACACAAGGGTATCTTGGTACAGACCTGCAATCAACTTCGACAACCTCTACTAGTGAGAGGGGCTGGATTTGAGAGGGACCTGACCTCCCAACATCTGCGTTCTTACCTCTTCTAGTGACCTACGTCTCACCTCCTGGCGCTATATAAGGCTCCATCCTGTCACTTCATCTCCATATTGTTTCATACTATGGAACAATGCTCTTCTCCAGACTGAGGGACTGACCACCTCAAAACTTTAAGGGTGATGGACTGATTACATCGTCTTCAAGTATCTTCTGCTTCTATCAACTTTTCTGTACTCGACTGAAGAAGCCTACTGTGTAGGCGAAACGTTTCGAAAGATACCTAACTGTTGCATATGTCTTACCTAACAACCTGTCGGTATTTTATGCCATTTTGATGTTCAATCTGTCAGACACTGCAACACAAGGGTATCTTGGTATAGACCTGCAATCAACTTCGACAACCTGTACTAGTGAGAACGGCTGGATTTGAGAGGGACCTGACCTCCCAACATCTGCGTTCTTACCTCTTCTAGTGACCTACATCTCACCTCCTGGCGCTATATAAGGCTCCATCCTGTCACTTCATCTCCATATTGTTTCATACTATGGAACAATGCTCTTCTCCAGACTGAGGGACTGACCACCTCAAAACTTTAAGGGTGATGGACTGATTACATCGTCTTCAAGTATCTTCTGCTTCTATCAACTTTTCTGTACTCGACTGAAGAAGCCTACTGTGTAGGCGAAACGTTTCGAAATAAAGATACCTAACTGTTGCATATGTGTCTTACCTAACAAATCCAGTACTTGGTGAATCTGCATCACTTCTTCTCACCGAGTTAACAACTTTCGTCAACAACTGCCTGGCTGGGCGAATCCCAGAAGAAATTAAACCTTTCTTTTTCAGAGCCTCACTGTGTGCGTTGAAGAAGAAGGATGGGGGAATCAGACCCATTGCGGTTGGAAACACTCTTCGCCGTCTCGTTGCCAAAGCAGCAGTAAGAAACATTCGCCTAGAAGCTGCCAGTTTACTCCAGCCACACCAACTGAGCTTTGGGGTCCCTCAAGGCAGTGAAGCTGCAGCTCATGTGGCAAGGGCCTACATCAGGGACCTACCAGAAGACAAGGCTGTAGTCAAACTTGATTTTAGAAATGCCTTTAATATGGTAAAGAGAGATGCTGTCTTGCCAGCTGTTCGGGATCGCTTCCCCAGTCTTTTTCCCTTCATCTCAGCTGGCTATAGCAAACCCTCAATTCTTTTGTTTGGAGAACATGAAATTCAATCATCAGAAGGTGTTCAGCAGGGTGACCCACTAGCTCCGCTTCTCTTCTGCTTGGCAGTAAGAGAACTAACTTCCAGCCTACGCAGCGAGCTCAACATCTGGTACCTGGATGATGGCACTCTGGCAGGTACTGAAGAGTCCCTGGTAGGGGACCTACAACTGGTGAAAACACAGGGAGAAGACTTGGGACTCATCCTCAATCCCTCCAAGTGTGAAATCACATTGAACCAGGAAATAGTCATTGCTGTGCGAAGAATCCTCCCAGAAGTCTCTACTACCACTCCATCCAACAGTACCCTCCTGGGAGCACCGCTGGGTCACCAGGCCATCGACACAGTCCTCAAGGACAAATTGAATGACCTGATGAGAATGGAGGAGAGAATAAGCAATCTTGATGCCCATGATGCTCTGTATCTCCTCACAAGGTGCCTTACTATTCCAAGACTCACTTACTTCCTGAGGTGTGCACCCTCTTTTGACAACCCAACACTCGACGAATATGACGCACACCTGAGGTCAACCCTTAAGAAGGCACTGAACCTGTCACTAGAGGATCAGCAATGGGATCAGTCAACCCTCCCAGTGCGACTGGGAGGTATAGGGACGCGCAAAGCAACGCATGTTGCTTTACCTGCTTTTCTGTCTTCGTGTTTGGCTTCCAGCGCATTAGTCAAGAAGATTGTTCCCGAACGCTTGAGAGACGTGGTAGGAGCTCAAAACCCCAGGTTTACTGAAGCAGCGATTCGGTGGGACACCCTTACAGATTCCTCCAGTACACCAGCTCCTCCCAAAGAACACAAACAGTCCCACTGGGACAAACCGATCATGGAAAAAATCGCCAACACAATGCTCTCCAATGCCTCAGGAAAGGACAAAGCTCGTCTCCTGGCAGTGAAGGCACCACGCTCAGATTTCCTGTTAGCTGTTCCCAATTCCTCCTTGGGCACTCGACTAGACCCACAGGCCATTCGGATTGGTGTTGCTCTTCGCCTAGCTGCCCCCATCCTCACCGAACATAGGTGTATTTGCGGCAGGGCGACAGCTGATCAATTCGGACTTCATGGTCTTGTGTGTCACACAGCAGAAGGGAAGTATGCCAGGCATGAGGAGGTCAATGACATCATAAAGAGAAGCCTCGCCACAGCCCGTTGCCCAGCTCAACGGGAACCCCAAGTGCAGAGGTCGGACGGAAGTCAAAAGCGTCCTGATGGAACCACTATGCTACCTTGGAAGGATGGAAAGCAGATTGCCTGGGAGTACACATGTGCCGCCACATTGGCAGACACCTACTTGCCATACTCCATAGTGGAAGGGGGTGGAGCTGCCAGCCACAGGGAGACCCAGAAGATGCGCAAATATGAAGACCTTTCCCCTTGCTATAACTTCATCCCAATAGGGTCGGAGACCCTTGGAGCATAGGGCAAGTGTGCTCTAAAGTTCCTAATAGAGCTGGGTGAAAAGCTCATCATAGAAACCAAGGACCACAGGGCGACCAGCTTCCTCTTTCAGAAACTCAGTGTTGCAATCCAGAGAGGAAATGCTTGCAGCATTCTGGGCACGCGGCCCACCGCCGGGGAGCTGGACGAAGTATTCAAGATGTAGCTCTGAGTTACCTATGTTGTTTTACTTTCTATCGTATTTTTGTGAATGTTTTGTCAATGTATTTTGTCTTTAAATAAAATATACATAAAATATAGGGGGTGGTAGGACAAAATTCTCAAACAGCTTCAGGGAGAACCTTGAGTTTTCCCTGAAGCAAGTTTATTCTTTTCTCTGAGGATGAGGGTCCCTATAACAGTTCTAGAGGTGGTACCTCCCTATATATATATATATATATATATATATATATATATATATATATATATATATATATATATATATATATATATATATATATATATATATATATATGCGCAAAACAACCATTGTCAGAGAAAAATGAAATTCCAAGCGATTTCGTGACTACTCACATTATAATGTGAGTAGTCACGAAAGCAAACCAACCAGTCACGAAAGCGCTTGGAATTTCATTTTTCTTTCACAGTGGTTGCTTTGCATATTCTGAAATCACCTGTTTACTGTGATCTTCTTGCATATATATATATATATATATATATATATATATATATATATATATATATATATATATATATATATATATATATATATAGATTTATATATATATATACATACACACACACAAACACTGATCTCTGGCCGAAGGAGACTCGAACCTACGAACCTTGGGGATGAGATGAAAAGCTGTAAGCCTTCTCCCTGAAAGCTGGTTGCCTTGGATCAAACGTCTAGTGCAAGCTGGACGCCAAGGTATTGGTCCAGTGTGGTGAGAATGGTAAGGCACTGCGTACCTTGTTTCAAGGTTCGTAGGTTCCAGTCTCCTTCGGCCAGAGATCAGTGTTTGTGTATATTTCGCCTGCTCTTGCGAATTCCTTGCATATATATATATATATATATATATATATATATATATATATATATATATATATATATATATATATATAGATATATATATATATAATTATATATATATATATAGGATGGGGTCCACCTCTGGTGTAAATTGTGGGACCCATAGCCTCGGAGAAGTGGATAAAAAGGCTTCAAGGAAGAACACTTGGATTTCTTCCTGAAGCCGTTTGAATATTGCACTTCCCCTACCACCCCATCTTTTCATTCTTTTTTTTTTACCAATAGGAATATTTTATTATATAATATGGTACAAAAAGATTTAAGAAATACATTGTTGATATAAAGGTGGCATATACGGTACATGTTGTTACGTGTGTATCACTGATTATAAGGCGAAAATCTCAACCAGCTCCTCAGAGCTGGGGCGTGTGCTCAAAATACAGCAGGCATTACCCCTTTGAACAGCCGCACTGAGCCGCTGGAACAGAAAACTAGCTGCCCTGGGATCCCTAGTTACCCTGATGAGTCTTTTTCCCAGCTCCTTAAGGAATTTAGATGCATTCTTTCCCCATGAGCCAAGGGTCTCTGAGCCTATGGGAACAAACATATAGTGATGGGCAAGTTCTTCATATTTTCTTAGACTTCTGGGACTCCCTGAAGCTGGCAACTGCCCCTCCTTCCTCCCTGGTGTATTGGAGATAGGTATCAGCCAAGGTAGATGCACATGTATAGTCCCACACCACCTGCTTCCCGTCTGTCCAGGCTTAAAGGGTGATACCATCTGGACGCTTCTGGCTGCCATCAGATCTGCATAACTGGGGTGGCTCCCTTACTGCTGAGCATCCAGCTGCTGTGAGCTCCTCTTGATGTCATTAACCTCATGTCTTGCAATCTTTCCCTCGGATTTACGGCACACAAGACCATGGTACCTGAATCAGTCTGCTGCTTCACTGCCACAAATACACCTGTGTTCGGCAAGAACAGGGGCGGCAAGTCGAAGGGCAACACCGATGCGGATGGTCTGTGGGTCGAGGCGTGTGCCAAGGCTTGAGTTGGGAACAGCCAACAGAAAGTCCCCTGCATGTGGCCCTCGGCTTTTAAATTTAATGCTGAAGTGGCCCACGGTGTTGAAGAAGTTGGACCACCTTGGTATGGACAAAGTTCAGACTGGGATGGTCGCCAGAGGCGTTGCATACTACGGACTAATTTTAAAATGGGATGGTCGCCTGGGTAGCTACATATTATGGACATCCAAATAGTCAGTGTATCACTGGTCATTTTTTCATCAGTGACAGCCCTTCCTTGGTATACCTGTTTTATGTATTAATCGAGGCCTGGTCACAGACCTGGCCGCAAGGGTGTTGACCTCCGGAACTCTCTCCAGGTAATTCCCTGATGATTTTATCAAGAAACTATCTTTTGGTGAATTGATAAATAACACACACACACACACACACACACACACACACAGACATGTGCCTAGGACAAAATGGTAACTTACACACACACACCCACACACCTCATGCATCAACATGTTAGAGACACTACCAGAGAGAGAGAGAAGATGAACCAGCAAGACTGGACCTTGTATTCACCTTGAGTAGTTCGGACATCGAGGATATCTTGTATAAAAGGCCCCTGGAAGCTAGTGATCATGTGGTTCTGTGCTTCGACTACATAGTTGAGCCGCAAAATGCCCTTCTCACACTATACCACTCACTTATTTATCCATACCTCACCTATGCTATTTGTGCTTGGTGATCAACTGCAGCAACACACCTAAAGCCAATAATAACCCAACAAAAAGCTGCAGTAAGAATAATCACTAAATCCCATCCCTGGCAACACCCCCCCCCACTCTTCATAGATCTAAACTTACTCCCTGTTCAGTACATCCACACTTACTACTGTGCAATCTACATCTACAGGACCTTAAACTCCAATATCAACCTTGACCTAAAACGCTTTCTTGATAGTTGTGACAGAACCCACAGGCATAACACCAGACACAAACATCTCTACGACATTCCCCGTGTCCGACTAAACCTTTACAAAAATTCAATGTATGTCAAAGGCCCTAAAATCTGGAACACCCTACCTGAGAACTCTAGAACTGCAGACACATTCGTCACCTTCAAAACTACCATTAGAAAACATCTTATCTCCCTGATACACCCCATCAACTAACTACACGAATACCACCTGGTGGTTCACACTTACACTCACTCACCCATTTGACCATAAACAGAAATATTAATCTCAATCTTAAAATAATGAATCCTATGATACTCCAATACTGAAACTATGTACTGTGCCAAAACAAAAGCATTCACATTGCTAAACTCACAAACTAGTATTTAGTCACTTAGCCATAATACCAACTTATCTCATAATTTGTAATATTTTAAAATAAAGAATTAAACTAAGTCTGCCCGAAATGCCTAGCCATGCTAGGCGTTCTAGTGGTACACTCTGTAATCATTATTTAACTACATGTAAACCACACAACAACCAAATTCTGTAAATTCAACATTGTAATCTTTATAGAGAATAAACTTTGAATTGAAGTGGAGAGAGTAGCAGGAATAGGGTGGGAAAAACCAAACTACAAAAGGGGGAACTACTCAGGCATGAGGAACTTCCTTCAAAACATTCAGTGCAAGAGGGAACTGACAGGAAAACCAATACAAGAAATGATGGACTATGTGGCAACAAAATGCAAGGAGGCAGAGGAGAGGTTTGTTCCCAAGGGAAACAGAAATAATGGGAAGAACAGAACGAGTCCTTGGTTCACCCAAAGGTGTAGGGAGGCAAAAACTAGGTGTACTAGAGAATGGAAAAGGTACAGAAGACAGAGAACTCAGGAAAATAAAGAGATTAGCCGAAGAACAAGAAACGAATATGCACAGATAAGAAGGGAGGCTCAGCGACAATATGAAAATGACATAGCATCGAAAGTCAAGACTGACCCAAAGCTGTTGTACAGCCACATCAGGAGGAAAACAACAGTCAAGGACCAGGTAATCAGACTGAGGAAGGGTGATGGGGAATTCACAAGAAACGACCGAGAGGTATGTCAGGAGCTCAACACGAGATTTAAAGAAGTATTTACAGTGGAAACCAGTAGGACTCCAGGAAATTAGAACAGGGGGGTACAGCAGCAAGTGCTGGATGAGGTACATATAACCAAGGAGGAAGTGAAGAAGCTGCTATGCGAACTTGACACCTCAAAGACGGTGGGACCAGACAATATCTCTCCATGGGTCCTTAAAGAGGGAGCAGAGATATTGTGTGTGCCATTAACAAAGATCTTCAACACATCATTTGAAACTGGGCAACTCCCTGAGGTATGGAAGATGGCAAATGTAGTCCCAATTTTTAAAAAGGGAGACAGACATGAGGCACTAAACTACAGACCTGTATCACTAACGTGTTCCGATACCTCAGTAAGGATTCGTTCAAGACTCTGTATACCATTTACGTCAGGCCCATACTGGAGTATGCAGCACCAATTTGGAATCCACACCTAGTCAAGCACGTCAAGAAATTAGAGAAAGTGCAAAGGTTTGCAACAAGACTAGTCCCAGAGCTACGGGGATTGTCCTACTAAGAAAGGTTGAGGGAAATCGGCCTGACGACACTGGAGGACAGGAGGGTCAGGGGAGACATGACAACGACATATAAAATACTGCGCGGAATAGATAAGGTGGACAAAGACGGGATGTTCCAGAGAAGGGACACAGACACAAGAGGTCACAATTGGAAGTTGAAGACTCAGATGAATCAAAGGGATGTTAGGAAGTATTTCTTCAGTCATAGAGTAGTCAGGCCGTGGTATAGCCTAGAAAGTGATGCAGTGGAGGCGGGAACCATACATAGTTTTAAGGCGAGGTATGATAAAGCTCATAGGGCAGGGAGAGAGAGGACCTAGTAGCAATCAGCGAAGAGGTGGGGCCAGGAGCTATGACTCGACCCCTGCAACCACAAATAGGTGAGTACAAATAGGTGAGTACACACACACACACCACACACACACACACACACCACACACACACACACCACACACACCACACACATGCACATGCACACATACACACACACATACACAGAGGATGAGCCAGCAAGACTGGATCTTGTGTTCACCCTGAGCAGTTCAGACATCGAGGACATCACTTACGAGAGGCCCCTTGGAGCTAGCGATCATGTGGTTCTGAGTTTTGACTATATAGTAGAGTTACAAGTGGAGAAGGTAACAGGAACTGAAGGGGACAGGCCAAACTATAAAAGGGGGGACTACACGGGTATGAGAAACTTCCTGCAGGAGGTTCAGTGGGACAGAGAAATGGTAGGAAAATCAGTAAACGAGATGATGGAATATGTGGCAACAAAGTGCAAGGAGGCAGAGGAAAGTTTTGTTCCCAAGGGAAACAGAAATAATAGGAAGACCAAAACGAGTCCTTGGTTTACCCGAAGGTGTAGGGAGGCAAAAACTAAGTGCAACAGAGAATGGAAAAGGTACAGGAGGCATAGGACCCAGGAAAACAAGGAGATTAGTAGAAGAGCCAGAAACGAGTATGCGCAGATAAGGAGGGAGGCCCAGCGACAGTATGAAAACGACATAGCATCGAAAATCAAATCTGACCCGAAACTGCTGTATAGCCACATTAGGAGGAAGACAACAGTCAAGGACCAGGTGATAAGGCTGAGGAAAGAAGGTGGAGAACTCACAAGAAACGATCAAGAGGTATGTGAGGAGCTCAACACGAGATTTAAGGAAGTATTTACAGTAGAGACAGGAAGGACTCTGGGGGGACAGACCAGATGGGGACACCAACAAGGAATACACCAACAAGTGTTGGACGACATACATACAGATGAGGAGGAGGTGAAGAAACTGCTAAGGGACATCGATACCTCAAAGGCAATGGGACCGGACAACATCTCTCCATGGGTCCTTAGAGAGGGAGCAGATATGTTGTGCGTACCACTTACCACAATCTTCAACACATCCCTGGAAACTGGGCAACTACCTGAGGTATGGAAGACGGCAAATGTAGTTCCCATTTTCAAAAAAGGAGACAGAAAAGAGGCACTAAACTATAGACCTGTGTCATTGACGTGTATAGTATGCAAAATTATGGAGAAGATTATCAGGAGGAGAGTGGTGGAGCACCTGGAACGGAACAGGAGTATAAATGCCAACCAGCACGGATTCACGGAAGGCAAATCCTGTGTCACAAACCTTCTGGAGTTTTATGATAAAATAACAGAAGTAAGACAAGAGAGAGAGGGGTGGGTTGATTGCATCTTCTTGGACTGCAAGGCCTTTGACACAGTTCCTCACAAGAGATTAGTGCAGAAGCTAGAGCATCAGGCGCATATAACAGGAAGGGCACTGCAATGGATCAGAGAATACCTGACAGGGAGGCAACAACGAGTCATGGTACGTAATGATGTATCACAGTGGGCACCTGTGACGAGCGGGGTCCCACAGGGGTCGGTCCTAGGACCAGTGCTATTTTTGGTATATGTGAACGACATGACGGAAGGGTTAGACTCAGAAGTGTCCCTGTTTGCAGATGATGTGAAGTTAATGAGGAGAATTAAATCTGATGAGGACCAGGCAGGACTTCAAAGAGACCTGGACAGACTGGACACCTGGTCCAGCAAATGGCTTCTCGAATTTAGTCCTGCCAAATGCAAAGTCATGAAGATAGGGGAAGGGCACAGAAGACCACAGACAGAGTATAGGTTAGGTGGCCAAAGACTGCAAACCTCACTCAAGGAGAAAGATCTTGGGGTGAGTATAACACCGAGCATGTCTCCGGAAGCACACATCAATCAGATAACTGCTGCAGCATATGGGCGCCTGGCAAACCTGAGAACAGCATTCCGACACCTTAGTAAGGAATCATTCAAGACACTGTACACCGTGTATGTCAGGCCCATACTGGAGTATGCAGCACCTGTTTGGAACCCGCACTTGATAAAGCACGTCAAGAAACTAGAGAAAGTACAAAGGTTTGCGACAAGGTTAGTTCCAGAGCTAAGGGGAATGTCCTATGAAGAAAGATTAAGGGAAATCGGCCTGACGACACTGGAGGACAGGAGGGTCAGGGGAGACATGATAACGACATATAAAATACTGCATGGAATAGACAAGGTGGACAAGGACAGGATGTTCCAGGGAGGGGACACAGAAACAAGAGGCCACAATTGGAAGTTGAAGACACAAATGAGTCAGAGAGATAGTAGGAAGTATTTCTTCAGTCATAGAGTTGTAAGGCAGTGGAATAGCCTAGAAAATGACGTAGTGGAGGCAGGAACCATACACAGTTTTAAGACGAGGTTTGATAAAGCTCATGGAGCGGGGAGAGAGAGGGTCTAGTAGCAACCGGTGAAGAGGCGGGGCCAGGAGCTAGGACTCGACCCCTGCAACCACAAATAGGTGAGTACAAATAGGTGAGTACACACACACAGTAGAGACACTGAGCACACGAGTCACGCCTTCCGTGCTCTGCGAATATAAGTGTTTTTGAGGCCTACCCAAGTGTTCTGCATTTGTTGCAAAGTGTGTTAGGGTAGTGAACAATCCTAGAAGCGATTTGCAATCTGCCTGAACCACGTAAGTGTGGGGAGAGCCACAATTTTGTAAGTGATCCAGAAAGTAAACTTGGTGGCACAGTCAGAGCGGGCAGGCTAGTGTGGGTGGTAAGGTGATGTTGTCACATGTCACCAAGAAAGCTAATAAAGTGAAACAATCGTGTGTCCAGCGAGAGAAATACAGTGAATAGGGTACATTATTAACGAGAAGAAATTGAGGTGGATCTACGCCAGGACGTCACATCGAGCTGGACAATCTACAGGCTGCTACAGCTGCATTGCAAGTACTGTACTCACCTATGAGTGGCTGTGAGGGTGTGGGGTTACATGTTCCAATTAACCACCAAGCTGATTGTGAATGGTCTCTCATAGCACGATAAACAATAAGCACTCAAGTATTCAATAAGGAATAGCAATTGGTAATTCAATGAACAAGGTGAGTAACTTACTATAAGCTAGGTGGCAGGACAAGCTTTTAAGGGCAACATTGTAAGTAGGTGGGGTCAAGTCCCAGGAGGGTGGGGGTCAGGTCACAAGAAGTTGTGGTCAGTCAAGGAGCACTGAGACTCCACAAGTCACCTACCTCACACACACACACACACACACACACTCACACACACACACACACACATCACCTACCTCACACACACACACACATCACCTACCTCACACACACATACAAGTCACCTACCTTACACACACACACACACACACACACACACACACACACACACACACCACACAGACACACACACAAAACATAGGAAAAAGTTTGTTTTCTGCTGGTCTCAGAAATTCCACTATTGGAAACACACACGTACATACATGCAGAGAGAGCATTGTACATATACTCATTGTGTATAAGTCACACACACACACACACACACACACCACACACACACACACACACACACACACACACACACACACACACACACACATACATACGGGGCCAGGAGCTAGGACTCGACCCCTGCAACCACAAATAGGTGAGTACATGCACACACACACACACACATCCAGACTCACACATACACTCCCCCCCCTCCCCACCGACATCTCACTCCTTCCCCTGATCCCTCCCCTCCCTCTTTCACCCTCCCCCTCCCCACCTCTCCCCATATTTCCCCCTAAATCCCCTTCCCCATGCCTCTCCCACATAGCCACAGTTCCTCCTCTACCTCCCCCCCCACACACTCTGACATACACACTACTAACCTAACACACAGAATTACATATTTTTCCCACTCTGAGGCAATCAGGATAAAATAAAAATGGGTTGCCAGAGAGCAACAAGAAAAACCAAGGGGCAGGAGGAGGAAGCTGCAAAGGAAGATAGGGCAGCAGAGCTCATAAAAAGGGAGCATGAATGGGAAAAGAAACTAGAAGAACTTAGCATGAGAATGGAAGAGAGGATAGATATGGAAAGCAGGAAGTGGGAGGTGCAAGTCAAAGCAGCAGAAGCAAGGATACAGAGTTTAGAAGAGGAACTGAAAAATCTGAAACAGCCTAAAGAACTAAAGAACATTTTGGGATTGACAACAGAGACTGCTACCTCAGTCACAAATAAGGGGACTGTAGGGAAAGAAGGAGCAAAACTGCATGTAGAAGCTCTATCAGAGGAGACTGTAGTAAATGAAAGAGCTAAGCTATATGTGGAGGCCCTAATAGACCACAGCAGAGCCCAGGGAAAGCCGAGAAGGAAAAATGACAGGCCACTGAGCCCAAGTACATTAGCTAGTGAAACTGAAGAAAGGAAAGCTGCAATGGAGGAAATCAAATTGAATGAGGGGATACACAGGGATATACAGTGGGAGAATGAAAGGGTGAGGTCAGTCTTTGTGTATGGGCTCCAGGAAGTTGAAGGGGAAACATGAAGCAAAAAAACAAGGGAAAAAAAAGCAATCGAAAGCATCATGAAATCAATAGAAGACGACATGACCCAGCTGGAAAATTTTCGGAGAATAGGGGGGTTTGTAAAAAAAAGAACCCGGCCAGTAAAAGTGACCTTCAAGGCAGAATTGACTCGGAGCAGGATCCTGCAGGAGAAAGCACGATTAAGGGACATGCTGGCATACAGGAAGGTGTATCTCGACCACGACAGAACACAAGAAGAAAGGCAGAAACTGAGAGAGATGGTACAAAGGCGAAAGGAGGAAAGAGAGGGGATGGAGAAGACAGACAGGAGATCCCAGACACAGGAAGAAGATCAAATACAGCCTCCCTCACAACTTCCTATAGAAGCCTCCCAACCAGGTCAACCCCAGTGCAACTAAGCACTCTAAACCAAAACACCCATGCCACATACAATGCCCCCACCCACTGCATTACAAACTCCACCCTCACAGCAACCACCCATAGTTCCTTATTAGGTCTCCCACTTCCCCAACCCCAATACACTTCCCAGACCACAGTCTTAGAGAAGAAGTTGAAGGTGTGGTATACAAATGCAGATGGAATAACAAATAAGTATGAGGAGTGGCACGAAAGAATCAAGGAGACATCCCCAGACATAATAGCACTCACAGAAACAAAACTCACCAGAATAATAACAGATTCAATCTTTCCATCCAGATATCAAATCCTCAGGAAAGACAGAGGGAGGAGAGGGGGAGGAGGAGTTGCACTGCTCATTAAAAACCAGTGGGGTTTTGAGAAAATGGAAGGAATGGATGGCACGGGCAAAAGGGACTACTTAGTAGGAACAATCCAGTCTGAGGGACATAAGATGATAATTGCAGTAATGTACAACCCACCACAGAACTGCAGGAGGCCAAGAGAAGAATATGATGAGAGCAACAGAGCAATGGTCGACACACTAGCCGAGGAGGCCAGAACACACATGGGGGGAGCAAAGTTACTAGTTATGGGTGATTTCAATCACAAGGAGATTGACTGGGAAAACCTGGAGCCCCATGGGGGTCCTGAAACATGGAGAGCCAAGATGATGGATGTGGTACTGGAAAACCTCATGCATCAACATGTTAGAGACACTACCAGAGAGAGAGGAGAGGATGAACCAGCAAGACTGGACCTTGTATCACCTTGAGTAGTTCGGACATTGAGGATATCATGTATGAAAGACCCCTGGGTGCTAGTGATCATGTGGTTCTGTGCTTTGACTACATAGCTGAGCTCCAAGTGGAGAGAGTAGCAGGAATAGGGTGGGAAAAACCAAACTACAAAAGGGGGAACTACTCAGGCATGAGGAACTTCCTTCAAGACATTCAGTGGGAGAGGGAACTGACAGAAAAACCAGTACAAGAAATGATGGACTATGTGGCAACAAAATGCAAGGAGGCAGAGGAGAGGTTTGTCCCATGGGAAACAAAAATAATGGGAAGAACAGAATGAGTCCTTGGTTCACCCAAAGGTGTAGGGAGGCAAAAACTAGGTGTACTAGAAAATGGAAAAGGTACAGAAGACAGAGAACTCAGGAAAATAAAGAGATTAGCCGAAGAGCCAGAAACGAATATGCACAGATAAGAAGGGAGGCTCAGCGACAATATGAAAATGACATAACATCGAAAGTCAAGACTGACCCGAAGCTGTTGTACAGCCACATCAGGAGGAAAACAACAGTCAAGGACCAGGTAATCAGACTGAGGAAGGGTGATGGGGAATTCACAAGAAACGACCGAGAGGTATGTCAGGAGCTCAACACGAGATTTAAAGAAGTATTTACAGTGGAAACCAGTAGGACTCCAGGAAATCAGAACAGGGGGGTACACCAGCAAGTACTGGATGAGGTACATAAAACCAAGGAGGAGGAGGTGAAGAAGCTGCTATGCGAAATTGACACCTCAAAGGCGGTGGGACCAGACAACATCTCTCCGTGGGTCCTTAAAGAGGGAGCAGAGATATTGTGTGTGCCATTAACACAGATCTTCAACACATCATTTGAAACTGGGCAACTCCCTGAGGTATGGAAGATGGCAAATGTAGTCCCAATTTTTAAAAAGGGAGACAGACATGAGGCACTTAACTACAGACCTGTATCACTAACGTGTATAGTATGCAAGGTCATGGAGAAGATCATCAGGAGGAGAGTAGTGGAGTACCTGGAAAGAAACAAGAAACAACCAACACGGTTTCAGGGAAGGAAAATCCTGTGTCACAAACCTACTAGAGTTTTATGACAAGGTGACAGAAGTAAGACAAGAGAGAGAGGGGTGGATTGACTGCATTTTTTGGACTGCAAGAAGGCCTTCGACACAGTTCCTCACAAGAGGTTACTGCAAAAGCTAGAGGATCAGGCACACATAACAGGTTAAGGCACTGCAATGGATCAGAGAATACCTGACAGGGAGGCAACAACGAGTCATGGTACGTGACGAGGTGTCAGAGTGGGCGCCTGTGACAAGTGGGGTTCCACAGGGGTCAGTTCTAGGACCTGTGCTGTTCTTGGTATATGTGAACGACATAACAGAAGGGATAGACTCAGAAGTGTCCTTGTTTGCAGATGATGTGAAGTTAATGAGAAGAATCAAATCGGATGAGGATCAGGCAGGACTACAAAGAGACCTGGACAGGCTGGAAGCGTGGTCTAGCAACTGGCTCCTTGAGTTTAACCCTGCCAAATGCAAAATCATGAAGATTGGGGAAGGGCAGAGAAGACCGCAGACACAATATAGTTTAGATGACCAAAGACTGCAAACCTCACACAAGCAAAAAGATCTGGGGGTGAGTATCACACCGAGCATATCTCCTGAGGTGCACATCAATCAGATAACTGCTGCAGCATACGGGCGCCTGGCAAACCTACGGATAGCATTCCGATACCTCAGTAAGGATTCGTTCAAGACTGTGTATACCATTTACGTCAGGCCCATACTGGAGTATGCAGCACCAGTTTGGAATCCACACCTAGTCAAGCACGTCAAGAAATTAGAGAAAGTGCAAAGGTTTGCAACAAGACTAGTCCCAGAGCTATGGGGATTGTCCTACGAAGAAAGGTTGAGGGAAATCGGACTGACGACACTGGAGGACAGGAGGGTTAGGGGAGACATGATAACGACATATAAAATACTGCGCGGAATAGACAAGGTGGACAAAGACGGGATGTTCCAGAGAAGGGATACAGACACAAGAGGTCACAATTGGAAGTTGAAGACTCAGATGAATCAAAGGGATGTTAGGAAGTATTTCTTCAGTCATAGAGTAGTCAGGCCGTGGAATAGCCTAGAAAGTGACGTAGTGGAGGCGGGAACCATACATAGTTTTAGGGCAAGGTATGATAAAGTTCATGGGGCAGGGAGAGAGAGAGGACCTAGTAGCAATCAGCGAAGAGGCGGGGCCAGGAGCTATGACTCGACCCCTGCAACCACAAATAGGTGAGTACAAATAGGTGAGCACACACACACACACACACACACACACACACACACACACACACACACACACACACACACAACACACACACAGCACACACGCACGCACGCACACACACACACACACACACACACACACACACACACACACACACACACACACACACACACACACATCATTAACAATAATGTGACTAGCCAAGGATTCGAAAATATGTCGTTTTGCTCCACCTCATGGTGAGCAAAAATCACATGATGCTCTAACCCACAGGACCACACAATCCTACAAGAATCAAGCACCCAGCAGAGCTAGGTGTTTTACCTTGATCCGAGGACATACAGTAGTGTGGGTGTCTCAGAGCTAATTTCATTCTACTCCCCGTTTGGTGCACTAGCCTACACGAGCAGTATATATATTATTGTGATGACGAATGAGTGGTATTTAATCAATAACAACACTGCGACTAACCAAGGCACCCACACCACCATATGTCCTCTGCTGGGTGATTGATTCTTGTAGGATTGTGTGATCCTGTGGGTTAGAGCATTATGTGATTTTTGCTTACCATGAGGCAAGCCAAAATGACTTGGGTTCGAATCCTCAGCTAGTCGAAGTGTTGTTATTGTTCAAATATCACTCGTTCCTGGTCACAATAATATATATATATATATATATATATATATATATATATATATATATATATCTTTCTTTCAACACACCGGCCGTATCCCACCGAGGCGGGGTGGCCCAAAAGGAAAAACGAAAGTTTCTCCTTTTACATTTAGTAATATATACAGGAGAAGAGGTTACTAGCCCCTTGCTCCCGGCATTTTAGTTGCCTCTTACAACACGCATGGCTTACGGAGGAAGAATTCTGTTCCACTTCCCCATGGAGATAAGAGGAAATAAACAAGAATAAGAACTAGAAAGAAAATAGAAGAAAACCCAGAGGGGTGTGTATATATGTGCTTGTACATGTATGTGTAGTGTGACCTAAGTGTAAGTAGAAGTAGCAAGACGTACCTGAAATCTTGCATGTTCATGAGACAGAAAAAAGGACACCAGCAATCCTACCATCATGTAAAACAATTACAGGCTTTCGTTTTACACTCACTTGGCAGGACGGTAGTACCTCCCTGGGCGGTTGCTGTCTACCAACCTACTACCTATAATATATATATATATATATATATATATACATACATATATACATATATATATATATATATATATATATACATATATATATATATATATATATATATATATATATATATATATATGTATATATATATATATATATATGTATATATATATATATATATGCGTGTTGTAAGAGGCAACTAAAATGCCGGGAGCAAGGGGCTAGTAACCTCTTCTCCTGTATATATTACTAAATGTAAAAGGAGAAATTTTCGTTTTTCCTTTTGGGCCACCCCGCCTCGGTGGGATACGGCCGGTGTGTTGAAAGAAGAAATATATATATATATTATTGTAACCACGAACGAGTGGTATTGATCAATAACAACACTGCGCTAGCCAAGGATTCGAACCCATGTTGTACTGGCCTGCCTCATGGTAAGCGAGAACCAAATGACGTCATGTAGTTCTCGCTTACCATGAGGCAGGCCAGTACAACATGGCTCGAATCCTTGGCTAGCGCAGTGTTGTTATTGATACATACATACATATATATATATATATATATATATATATATATATATATATATATATATATATATATATATATATATATATATATATATATATATATATATATGTCGTGCTGAATAGGTAAAATTGGTCAATTAGCAAGAAATCATTGAAAATTAAGTCCTTTCTAAAAAAATTTACATTTAAAGATATATTTTTTCATTTATGTTATTGTAAAAATTAATAATTTTTTACCAAAATAACCTTAGAAAACTTACCTAACCTTATTATAACAAACACAATTTAATTTAGGCTATTCCAACTAAATATATTTTAAATAAATTTGCAATAATTTAATAAACAAACACGATGAAATGTGTTTTTTCGTTAGGTTCAGAATAATTTTTGCAAAATTATTATATACCCAAATTTTCACTTGCTTCATTCGGCAAGAAGAGCATTGCTATTTAAGCCAAAATCGCAAGTTTTACCTATTCAGCACAACACAAACACACACACACACACACACACATATATATATATATATATATATATATATATATATATATATATATATATATATATACAGTGGACCCCCGCATAGCGAACTTAATCCATGCAAGAGGGCTGGTCGTTATGCGAAATGTTCGCTATGCGAATTAATTTTCCCCATAAGAAATAATGGAAATAAAATTAATCCGTGCAAGACACCCAAAAGTATGAAAAAAAATTTTTTTTACCACAAAAAAATGTTAATTTTAGTACACACAAACTGAAAAAGGCATGCACAATTACATGACACTTACTTTTATTGAAGATCTGGTGATGATTGATGGGATGGGAGGGGGGGAGAGAGAGTGTTAGTGTTTAGAAGGGGAATCCCCTTCCATTAGGACTTGAGGTAGCAAGTCCTTTTCCGGGGTTACTTCCCTTCTTCTTTTAATGCCACTAGGACCAGCTTCAGAGTCACTGGACCTCTGTCGCACAACAAATCTGTCCATAGAGCTCTGTACCTCCCGTTCCTTTACGATTTGTCTAAAATGGGCCATAACATTGTCATTGAAATAGTCACCAGCACGGCTTGCAACAGCTGTGTCAGGGTGATTTTCATCCATAAAGGTTTGCAGTTCAACCCACTGTGCACACATTTCCTTAATTTTTGAAGTAGGCACAATGGATTCCACAACTGGCATAGGCTTCTCAGGGTTAGCCCCAAACCCTTCAAAATCTTTCTTAATTTCCATACTAATTCTCACCCTTTTTACCACAGGGTTGGCACTAGAAGCTTTCTTGGGGCCCATGGTCACTTATTTTCCAGAAACAGCACCGAAAACACTGTAATAATACGAAATATTCCGAGTGTATGCTTGAATGTTACCGCGGAGGCTGGCTGGTAAACAATGGACGCGTCTCGGACGAAGGTCGCTGAGCGGGTTTTTGTCCACTATGCGGGGCAAAATTTTGGTGAACAAAGCGTTCGCTATGCGGATTGTTCGCTATGCAAGGCGTTCGCTATGCGGGGGTCCACTGTATATATATATATATATATATATATATATATTTATATATACATGTATATATATATATATATATATATATATATATATATATATATATATATATATATATATATATATATATATATATATATATATATATATATATATATATATTTTTATTATCACACTGGCCGATTCCCACCAAGGCAGGGTGGCCCGAAAAAGAAAAACTTTCACCATCATTCACTCCATCACTGTCTTGCCAGAAGGGTGCTTTACACTACAGTTTTTAAACTGCAACATTAACACCCCTCCTTCAGAGTGCAGGCACTGTACTTCCCATCTCCAGGACTCAAGTCTGGCCTGCCGGTTTCCCTGAACCCCTTCATAAATGTTACTTTGCTCACACTCCAACAGCACGTCAAGTATTAAAAACCATTCGTCTCCATTCACTCCTATCAAACACGCTCACGCACGCCTGCTGGAAGTCCAAGCCCCTCGCACACAAAACCTCCTTTACCCCCTCCCTCCAACCTTTCCTAGGCCGACCCCTACCCCGCCTTCCTTCCACTACAGACTGATACACTCTTGAAGTCATTCTGTTTCGCTCCATTCTCTCTACATGTCCGAACCACCTCAACAACCCTTCCTCAGCCCTCTGGACAACAGTTTTGGTAATCCCGCACCTCCTCCTAACTTCCAAACTACGAATTCTCTGCATTATATTCACACCACACATTGCCCTCAGACATGACATCTCCACTGCCTCCAGCCTTCTCCTCGCTGCAACATTCATCACCCATGCTTCACACCCATATAAGAGTGTTGGTAAAACTATACTCTCATACATTCCCCTCTTTGCCTCCAAGGACAAAGTTCTTTGTCTCCACAGACTCCTAAGTGCACCACTCACCCTTTTCCCCTCATCAATTCTGTGATTCACCTCATCCTTCATAGACCCATCCACTGACACGTCCACTCCCAAATATCTGAATACATTCACCTCCTCCATACTCTCTCCCTCCAATCTGATATCCAATCTTTCATCACCTAATATTTTTGTTATCCTCATAACCTTACTCTTTCCTGTATTCACTTTTAATTTTCTTCTTTTGCACACCCTACCAAATTCATCCACCAATCTCTGCAACTTCTCTTCAGAATCTCCCAAGAGCACAGTGTCATCAGCAAAGAGCAACTGTGACAACTCCCACTTTATGTGTGATTCTTTATCTTTTAACTCCACGCCTCTTGTCAAGACCCTCGCATTTACTTCTCTTACAACCCCATCTATAAATATATTAAACAACCACGGTGACATCACACATCCTTGTCTAAAGCCTACTTTTACTGGGAAATAATTTCCCTTTTTCCTATGTACTCTAACTTGAGCCTCACTATCCTCATAAAAACTCTTCACTGCTTTCAGTAACCTACCTCCTACACCATACACCTGCAACATCTGCCACATTGCCCCCCTATCCACCCTGTCATACGCCTTTTCCAAATCCATAAATGCCACAAAGACCTTAGCCTTATCTAAATACTGTTCACTTATATGTTTCACTGTAAACACCTGGTCCACACACACCCTACCTTTCCTAAAGCCTCCTTGTTCATCTGCTATCCTATTCTCAGTCTTACTTTTAATTCTTTCAATAATAACTCTACCATACACTTTACCAGGTATATATATATATATATATATATATATATATATATATATATATATATATATATATATATATATATATATATATATATATAAGACCAGTCCAAAAATACATGTTAATTTTAAAACTTCAAAGGAAGTGCGCTTCACAACATAATTTTTATTCCACTATATGAACCTGTACTGTTTACCTGGAGAGAGTTATGGGGGTCAACGCCCCCGAGGCCCAGCCTGTGACCAGGCCTCATGGTGGATCAGGGCTTGGTCAACCAGGCTGTTACTGCTGGCTGCACGCAATCCAACGTACGAACCACAGCCCAGCTGGTCAAGTACCGACTTTAGGTGCTTGTTCAGTGCCTGCTTGAAGATAGCCAGGGGTCTATTGGTAATCCCCCTTATGTATGCTGGGAGGCAGTTGAACAGTCTCGGGCCCCTGACACTTATTGTATTGTCTCTTAACGTGCTAGTGACACCCCTGCTTTTCATTGGGGGGGATGCTGCATTGTCTGCCGAGTCTTTTGCTTTCGTTGCGAGTGATTTTCGTGTGCAAGTTCGGTACTAGTCCCTCTAGGATTTTCCAGGTGTATATAATCATGTATCTCTCCTGCCTGCGTTCCAGGGAGTACAGGTTCAGGAACTTAAAACACCTCAATTACTGGGAGTGCTTGATCTCCGTTATGCGTGCTGTGAAGGTTCTCTGTACATTTTCTAGGTCAGCAATTTCACCTGCCTTGAAAGGTGTTGTTAGTGTGCAGCAATATTCCAGCCTAGATAGAACAAGCGACCTGAAGAGTGTCATCATGGCCTTGGCATCCCTAGTTTTGAAGGTTCTCATTATCCATCTTGTCATTTTTCTAGCAGATGCGATTGATACAATGTTATGGTCCTTGAAGGTGAAATCCTCTATTGTGTGGCTGGAATTCGTTTTATACTCTGATGAAGTTTTAATTTCCTCATGTTTACCATATCGAGTAATTAAAATTTCTCATCGTTGAACTTCATACTGTTTTCTGCAGCCCTTTGATATACCTTTACCTTTGAAGAATTGAAAGATTTTGTTGATGTCCGCTTGGAGCCTTGCAGTCTGCAATGGAAGACACTGTCATGCAGATTCGGGTGTCATCTGCTGTGGCTTACATCCTTGTCTATGTCAGATATGAGGATGAGGAACAAGATGGGAGTGAGTACTGTGCCTCGCGGGTCACCTTAGCCGCCTCAAACTTGACTCTGTTGACTACTACTCTTTGTGTTCTATTTGTGAGGAAACCATAGATCTACCAACTTTTCCTGTTATTCCTCTAGCATGCATTTTATGTGCTATTACGCCATGGTCACACTTGTCAAAGGCTTTTGCAAAATCTGTGTATATTACATCTGCATACTTTTTGTCTTCTAGTGCATCTAGGACCTTGTTCTAGTGATCCAGTAGTTGGGACAGACAGGAGCGACCTGTTCTAAACCCATGTTGCCCTGGGTTGTGTAACTGATGGGTATCTATATGGGTGGCGATCTTGCTTCTTAGGACTCTTTCAAAGATTTTTATGATATGGGATGTTAGCGCTATCGGTCTGTAGTTCTTTGCTACTGCTGTGTACCAAAATTTGGACCATTTCATGCATATTTAAAGGTTACAAAAACTTCATCTTTGGTGTCTCTCAATTGAAGATGGCATCCTCAGTACCGAGTACACGAAGTGCATCGGAATGGTGGTTAGTAGGGTGTCCCCTCGAGTTTTTCTCCACTGCCTGGTTCCAACGTGAGGTGACGTACTTCGCATGCCGCAATTCTTTCACCTGAAGCCCAACCTACTCTCACTTTTTGTCACCTTGATCTATGTCCAGTTCTGGAACAAGGCTAAGGTTGGCATTCAAGCCCATTGCATTGACTTGGACTTCCTCCAAACCCATCAAGAGTATCCAGACAAAGAGATTTTGAATGCTGCTGCCATCACCTTTGCATGCTATCTCTGGTATCTGTTTGGACTGGCATTCTTTGACGAGAAAGTGGACATTGCGACTAAGTGCAAGATGGTGACCAACTTCAAGCGGGAAAAGAAACTAGGGTGCCCCCGTCGCTTGCAAGGTGTCCCAGAGATCGGAGTCAGACTGGAGGAGTTCGTGATTAAGAGGACGCTGAAGATGTTTAGTGTCATTGCTGAGTAGAGGAAGGGGAAGGAAAAATCTTCCTTCTTGAATGAAGATCCCCAAAATGTGGGACGCAAACATGATGTTCCTGGAAAAGAAGTCTGTGGGCTCTTTGAAGGTCATGAACAATGCAGCAGAGCTTTTTCCCTCGTTCAGACCTTCAATGCATCGCTGACCAAAGACGAAGAACAAAAACAGTACCTTAAGATAAGATAAGATTTCGTTCGGATTTTTAACCCCGGAGGGTTAGCCACCCAGGATAACCCAAGAAAGTCAGTGCGTCATCGAGGACTGTCTAACTTATTTCCATTGGGGTCCTTAATCTTGTCCCCCAGGATGCGACCCACACCAGTCGACTAACACCCAGGTACCTATTTGCTGCTAGGTGAACAGGACAATAGGTGTAAGGAAACGTGTCAGAATTTCCACCCGCCGGGAATCGAACCCGGGCCCTCCGTGTGTGAAGCGGGAGTTTTAGCCACCAGACCACCGGGCCACTCGTGCAACTTCCCCGATGTTCCACCTTATTTTGTCATTCAAGTAGGCACGAGGAAGCATTATTATGAGAGGACCGACGTCTTACTGGCATTTGGTGTGACAAATGAGTGACCCGACACGACCAGATGTTCTTGAGAGGCTAATAACTTTTTCCCTATATTCCCTAATTCATTTTGAATCTGATAGTCTCATGAAATAAATTATATTAACCGTTTGTTTTGCTGAAATTCCATGGGAAGCCCCCGAAACAGTCTGTGATTGTAGTGACTTTTTTCCTTAAAGATAGAAAAAAAATAAATAGTGCCCTATTCTATAGGGCATAAAACTCAACCTCCACTACAAAATTGGAAAGACGTACGATGTTCTAGTTGGCATCAGATGGAAGATAAAGGGCTAGATAATCATTTCATCAATGTTGTTTGTGTGAAACAACATTGAAGTTTTTTTTTTTTTTTGTGGGAAAAAATCAATAAAAACAAAATGGTACAAAATATCTCAAATTCCTTACATAATTTAGTATAACCATCATTCCTCCATATGTACAAAAATCATGACACTCCTATAAATACTTTTCGCAAAATCAACAAAATAATTTCAATAACTTTTTCATATTTACATTTCCTGTAAAACTCTACGGTCACAGCACGCCAAATCTCACCGTCTGATACACCTCCACTCGTATTGGCATCCCACAGGCAACTGAGCTATCAGTCCTTCATCAATAAAGTCCATACACAATTTACCAAGCAGTGTATTTACAATGAAACAATCATAAAAATTTTAATTTTGGTATAAAAAAAAAACAGTAATTGGCATCATGTTGTCTTGATGACAACAAGAACTAAAAAATTACATTTTTAGAAAAACATACTTAGAAATATGATAGAAACAAGCTGATTACATCAACATGTTGCCAGAATTATGCACTATTTTTCAATAAGAAAGCATTTTCCATAAATTTTCAATTTTCCTTTTTTTTTCTTTCCTGACAAGTTCGCCTTCCCCCTCTTTAAATATATTTGGCTGACCATAGCATGCTGCCTTCAAAGAGGAAATGTGAGGCTTCCATGTAAACGGCAATTGAAGAGAAGGCCAAGAAACTTTACTGTATCACGTTTTGGAATACTTGAGCCGTGTAAATAGTAGGATATCTGGGACAAGAGGCCGTCTAGTGAAGGTAATGAAATGGGTTTACATACTAGAAAATTTAAATCCATGAGAAGTGGCCCAATGTCAATCGCATCCTGAAGGGAGGCTGCTACCGGAGACAGTCAGTGCCTGCATAAGCTATAGTGAAGTCATCCACATAAAATGATGACCAAATATGCAATGGAAGAATGGAAGGCAGGGCATTTATAGCCAAGAGAAAAAGGGTAGTGCTAAGGACACAACCTTGTGGGACTCCTTCAGCCTGAACAAAGCATGAGGAAAGTGAGGTGCCAACACGGACATGAAAATGTCTGTCAGACAAGCAGCAAGGAAGGTTGGTAGAATACTGCAGAGGCCTAAGGAGTGGGCCTGGGCTAAGATGTCATATCTCCAAGTGGTGTCATACACCTTCCCAAGATCAAAAACAGACTGCTAGGATGGAGTGTTTATTAGCAAAGGCATTTCGCACATATGTATTTAAGTGGAGCAAGGGGTCCAAAGTAGAGCAGCCCTTATGAAAGCCATATTGGTGAGGAGAAAGACTATTGTGAGTCTCCTTATACCATATCAGATGTCTATTCCATCACCTTGCAGACTACACTGGTTAGAGCAATGGGACAATAGCGAGAGGTATCAAGCCCTGAGATATGGTAGTACAATGGCATATTTCCACTGATGAGGGGCAACCCCTCTCATCCAAATAAGATTGAAAAGACGCAAAAGGAATGCAGATGCTGTAGCATACGGATATAAATATCATCAGGCCCAGCTGCCGATGATTGGCAAGCAGGAAGTGTTGACTCTAGCTCTAGGAGAGTGAAAGGTAAGTTATATGGCTCTACAGTGGACCCCCGGTATTCAATGGCATCGGTATTTGATAAATCCGGTATTCAATGCATTATATCGCAAAAAATTTTCCTCGGTATTCGATTGAAAACCCGGTATTCGATACGATTCGTACGAGACCTGTTCACATGTGGCCTGAACTGCCCCTTGTGTGCCAGTGTTTACAAGCCAGCCAGTGTGCACGCATCTAAGGATACATTTGGTACATTCCATATTATCCATATTATCACTGTGTTTGGTGCTTGTTTCTGCAAAATAAGTCACCATGGGCCCCAAGAAAGCTTCTAGTGCCAACCCTGTGGTAAAAAGGGTGAGAATTAGTATGGAAATTAAGAAAGATTTTGAAGGGTTTGGGGCTAACCCTGAGAAGCCTAACCAGTTGTGGAATATTTTGTGCCTACTTCAAAAATTAAGGAAATGTGTGCACAGTGGGTTGAAGTGCAAACCTTTATGGATGAAAATCACCCTAACACAGCTATTACAATGACAATGTTGTGGCCCATTTTAGACAAATCGTAAAGGAACGGGAGGTACAGAGCTCTATGGACAGATTTGTTGTGCGACAGAGGTCCAGTGACTCTCAAGCTGGTCCTAGTGGCATTAAAAGAAGAAAGGAAGTAACCCTGGAAAAGGACTTGCTACCTCAAGTCCTAATGGAAGGGGATTCCCCTTCTAAACACTAACACCTCTCCCCTCCTTCCATCCCATCAATCATCACCAGATCTTCATTAAAGGTAAGTGTCAATTATTTTATTGTTATTGTAATTATTCTATTGCATTAAACTTAATATTTCATGTAGTAAATTTTTTTTTTTTCATATTTTTGGGTGTCTTGCACGGATTAATTTGATTTTCATTATTTCTTATGAGGAAAATTGATTCGGTTTTCGATATTATCGGTATTCGATGAGCTCTCAGGAACGGATTAATATCGAATACCAGGGGTCCACTGTATTCTATCGTACACTTAGACGAAAGAAACGAGGGACAGAGGTGAAGCCCTTGGAAGACATGGACAAGATAGTTCCCAATTTCTGTGGCAACTTCAAGAAGCTGTGCAACACTAACACCAGCAACCCACAAAACGGGAGCTGGGTCCAAAGCATACTTGCCACACAACTTCCATACATCCTTCCAAACCGCACACATAGGGGAAGTCGAGGTAATGGTAGAAATGTAGTCTTGCCAACAAGTGCATTTAGCGTCACGTATCCAAAAAGACCTTCTGAGGTACAATTACAGTGGACCCCCGGTTAACGATATTTTTTCATTCCAGAAGTATGTTCAGGTGCCAATACTGACCGAATTTGTTCCCATAAGGAATATTGTGAAGTAGATTAGTCCATTTCAGACCCCCAAACATACACGTACAAACGCACTTACATAAATACACTTACATAATTGGTCGCATTGGGAGGTGATCGTTAAGCGGGGGTCCACTGTATATCAATAACATCCCCATGCAGCATGTTTCAAATGCACTGCACAGGCACACACAGGAGACTACCAAAGCATGCATGTCTGAGAATGCCTGTCTGAGGTTAGAGGAATAGAACATGATCCTACAGTCAAAACTAAGGTTGAAAACTGGTGTACCAGCTCATCAATAGAGGGAAAAGAAGGGTCCCTAGAAAAAGGATGAGAGTATAAGTCCCAGTTCACTTGTTTAAATTGTCAAAGAGGGCTACGAGGCAGTCGGGAATACATAGTAGAAGTAAGAAGAATAGGAAAGTGATCACTGTCATGTAAATCCGGGAGAAAAGACCAAGTATGATTGACAAGGAGCAGATAGAAAGATCAATACAAGAGAGACTGAATGTGAGAGTCAAAATGGGTGGGAGTACCCGTATTTAAAACATGAAGAGGATAAGAAGCGAGAAGCGAGAAGAGTCTCCAACTGATCACCATGAGAGTCACAGTAGGACCCTCCCCAAAGATGGTGAGCATTAAAATCAACTAACAAGATGGGTGGCAGAGAAGAGATCAAGAATGCAATAATCAAGATACAGAATGCACAGGAAGGGGAGAGATATAGAGAGCAAACTATATACCATCTGTGTAAATAAATGTGGGCTGCAGTATAATGCAGCAGAGAACGAACAAATTCTGGTGATACGGTATAACAATGTGCACAAGAATTAAATGATTCATCAGGAAAGAGATCAGAAGAATACAACAGCACATAGCCCGAAACAGAATGAATAACCGTTTAATGAATTTTGGGCTCTTGTAACCCGACACATACTGGGAAAAACTGGGAGAGCAACACCTGGAGCTCTCCCCGATTACTCCTGAGGCCATAAATATTCCATTGTAAATAAGTCATTATTCACAAAGACAGGTATGCCAACAATAAGAAACGATAAAAAATCTATGAGCTAGTAGGGTCAGTGAAGTTAATGTGTGGGATCAATGGAAAGCATGTAAGCGAGGAGGAATCAGAATGCTGTGAAGGAAAAGATTGCTGTGAGGGTTGTGAAAAATAAGAAGGGGTAGAAGGAGGCACTCCAGTACCCATCGAGGGCTTTGTCTCGCAATATACAGTGGAACACCAGTTTTCGCAAGCTCCAGTTATCAGACGTTTCAGTTTTAGGGCCATTTTTGTGCGAAATTTTGTTTCAGATATCAGACCTTGATCCAGTAATCAGACATATTATATGTGTCTGCCCACCCAAGGATGCCACCACTACACATTTCAGTCTGGCTCTGTCACTGGTTGAGTGAGTATTACTTCATGCATTCCAAAACATTTTGTAATAATCTCTTGTTTTAGGTGCTTGTTTATTAATTGTAACTGAAATAAGCCACCATGGGCTCAAAGAAAGTTCCTAGTGCCAGCCAGCCCTTTAGTGCCAGCCAGCCCTTTAGTAAAGGGCTGAGAGAGAGAGGAGAGAATGTGCCTTCTTTAGCGATTCTACGATATATACAATACCTAGAGCAGCAGGAGTCGATAAAGGCTATAGTGCCAGCCAGTGATAAAGTGTAGCATTAACAAGTGTAGCAAGTAAGTTAAGCGATTAAGCGATAGTAAAATGACGACACGAAACTGACTCCTCCATTGTTTTTGAGATATATAGAACCACTGACAGCTTATGCTGTCAGTGGCCCTTATAATATCTTTATTTTACTACAAGTACATGTACAAGGTATACAGTCCTAGCCGGCAACAATGACATACTACTATATAGAAATCCCCCTTGTTATGCTCAGCATTTTGGGCAAATTAGGTTAGTGTCCCAGGATGCGACCCACACCAGTCGACTAACACCTAGGTACCCATTTTACTGATGGGGAACATAGACAACAGGTGGAAAGAAACACGCCCAATGTTTCTACTCTGGCTGGGAATCAAACCCAAGCCCTCGCTGTGTGAAGCAAGAGCGTTAGCCACCAGAGCCTTACACCACCACCCTCACCCCTCCACATACGTAATGACATATTCATTCTAGAGTACGTATATACTATTTTTCTATGTTATTAATATTGTTTATGTCATATTAGATCAATTGTGATAGATAAATAAGCTGTAGAGTTGATATTAATATCATATTGAAGGAGTATTTTGTTCTGCCTCCAAACTCTCCACTTCCACCACCACTAGCCACATACATAGTGACATATTTTATTCATTCTTGAGTGTATTTCAGGTTTCTATTTATTTATATTGCTTATTATGTCATGTTAGATCAATTTGATAGATAAATAAGCCATAGAGTTGATATTAGCATCATATTCTTTAAAAAATGAATTCTTTGTGAACGTTTTTGGGTGTCTGGAATGGATCAATTGTATTTACATTATTTCTTATGGGAAAGGTTGATTCAGTTTTTGTACGTTTTGGTTTTAGAACAACCTTCTGGAATAGATTAAGTGGTGTGGCCTGGCTGGAAAAGCTCTCACTTCACACACGGAAGTCCCGGGTTCGATTCCCGGCGGGGTAGAAACATTTCGATGGCCCAGTGGCCTGGTGGCTAAAGCTCCTGCTTCACACATGGAGGGCCCGGGTTCGATTCCCGGCGGGTGGAAACATTTCGACACATTTCCATACACCTGTTGTCCTGTTCACCTAGCAGCAAATAGGTACCTGGGTGTTAGTCGACTGGTGTGGGTCACATCCTGGGGGACAAGATTAAGGACCCCAGTGGAAATAAGTTAGACAGTCCTTGATGACGCACTGACTTTCTTGGGTTATCCTGGGTGGCTAACCCTCCGGGGTTAAAAAGCCGAACGAAATCTTATCTTATCTTATCCACTGCAATTTTAGATAGTGTCTAGTGTCTCAGCAGACAAGGAAGATGCCAGTATCATGACTTCAGAGACAGGTGAGGTAGAGCAAGTAGAAATCGGGGAGACAATGGAAGGAACCAAGAGGTCTGAGAGGGAAGGGGAGTATGACCCTGGAGAGAGATGTGCCGGCAGGGGCAGAAGAGTCCTGTGGCGGAGCAGGAGAGGAAGAAGGCTGGAAGGTGACTGGGGAAGAAGTCTGGGGGGAACAGGAGAAGAGGGGGCCACAAAAGGGGGATAAACCTCCACCTTCATGTGAGAGTTAGAAAGGGGTTGATAACTAGGCACTGAGGCTGAAAAGGAAAACTGTTGGGGAATTTTAAGCACTGAATGAATGTGAAGAGACTTGGGCTTATGAAATAGGTTCAACTTTGCAGGTGATAAAGATAAAGGTTTATTTCTTTGTAAAGGTACAATGTGTAATTACAGTTTTGGCTTGCTAAGTACAAAGACAGCCACTATCATGCCAGGGCATTTTGGGCAGAAGATGCAGGTGTGCAAGGCCTTGCAGACTGAGAAACTAGTGGGCGAGAAGAAGTAGAAGTAGGAATAGGTAAGGAGGTGGGGGTTTCAGAGGGTGAAACTGCAAAAGAATTAGAGATGGGGGTGACCCCGGAAGACACGACACTGAAGGAGCTGGCAAGCAGGGGGACCACCGAGGTTGGAGGTCTCGTAGCTACTCAAGAATAAGAAACACGAGGAAGATTCTCCTGAAGGCAGAGCCGAGAGACAGCCATAGCATACGTAAGGCCTTCACTCTCCTCAAGACAACATATTTCTCGTTCATTAAGATAAACCTGACATTGGCAGGAAATATAAGGATGAGGTTCATTGCAATTGAGACAAGTGGGTAGAAGACTGCAAGATGTGTCGGCATGATCCATGGCACCGCAGATCAGGCACTCTGCTGCAGTATTTAGTGGGGTGTCCAAAGCACCAACAATTTCAACACTGTTGGGGAGTAGGGACCACTTTACGGGTCTCTAGGCGATGTCCCATGATATAAACAGAGGACGGGAGTTCATGGCAGTCAAAAGTTAAGTGGTTGATGTTACTGGGAAAGCACCTCTGCCTGTGAGCAGGCAGGATGTATGTATCCATTTTGAGAATTGGAAGGTCCTGACAGGCTAATTGCTCCAAAATATCACAAGACAGAAAATCACACTGATCAATGGTACACGGTAAAACTACCATACCACTGCAAGAATTGAGAATAGCGTGTTTGCGAACTGTGATAATAATATTATCAATGGAAGATGGGAAAGATTATGAGCTTGTTCTGCATTCTGAACTGTAATGATGCGATGCGCACACCACTTCAAAGAGCGTTAAAGGATATATTTTGGCCAACGTGTCGTAAAAGAGCTTTACCAATATTATGGTCTGAAAGATAATCAGTTGGAAATGTTGGTTGTAGGGAAAAAAATTTAGTCAATTGCATACTTGTAAACATGGTGTGTAAAGGAAGTGGGTATCATATAGGTCGTTTCTGGGTGGAATGAGCAGACATCGAAGAAGCAAATGGTCTGGAACATTTAGGCATAGTTCTGTGGGCGGCTCAACCTGAGGCAGGTGAACGATCCAAAAACCATTGCACTGTATTTGGGGAAGCCAGATGCATAGTTAAAGCCGTGCAAGAGGTAGAAGCACTAGAAGAAATGGGCGAAGCAGCCTCAGCACCTGGAGCAGGTGACAAGGTGTCACCAGCAGAAGGTACAGGGGTATGGGAAAAGTCTGGAGAATGGTCCAGTAATGAAGCCAACAAGTAACAAAAAGGGGTCTGGGAGAAGGAGGGTTATCATGGAACAAAGACTCCATGACGATGGTACTTCTTTCTTATTATTATTTTGATGAAAGAAAAAGAAAGAAAAAAAAAGAGGGACAGCAGAGGGACAGTCACTAGAAGGCATGAAAGGGCTGTAAGTTCCTCCTCTCATCCAAGAGGGCCTAGAGACTGTGAGCAGTGCAGATGTAGTGTGGAACCCACACCATACCCTACCCTTCATGCCAGTAAACCAGCACTTTGGAATAGGAACCTCACACCTACCGAGCCACCTTGACAGACAAAAAGAGAAGGTGGTCGGAAACCCACCACAAAGCATACCTCCTTCAGTTGCCACCTTCCAGAACCTACAGGCAGCCTCTGGAGATACAACTGTCACCTGCAGGACACCCCGCCTACCTCTCGGAAATCTGGGAAGGGAGCAGAGTGCCTCTAGACAATCCAGATTTCACGGCAAACTACACCACACCCGAAGAACCTCACGGAGCGGGATGAACCCCTGCACATGTCCCCCTACCTAGAAACTGTAATGCAAGAGAGGAGAACCCCAGAAGATACAAACGGGATGGGGAAAAGGAGGGTTGACAAAGGGGGAAAAAGGGGGGATAGGGAAGATGGGATAGGAAAGGGAGGATTGGGGGGTAACTAGGTTCAGCCTGAGGAAGGTGACCAAAGGGTCTAATTCCTTAGACCAAGAGCCTCTTCACCACATCAAGGAGTCCCTCCTTGAAGAGGGGATGTGAATATAACAATGGCATACAATACCGACAAGTTATGTAAGACATACCTGCAACAGTAGGCTTATTTGTAGAATACAGAGGCGAGGGGCAGCAGAAGCCGTTGATATATAAAGACGATGTAATCAGTACATCACTCTCAAAGACGTAGTTTTGAGGTTGTCAATCCCTCAGCCCAAAGAAGTACTGCTCCAGACTATTGCACATGTGTCTTACTTTAATCTAGGTACTTACTGTGTGTTAATCACCTTGCACCTGTTGCTTCTGTTAATCTAGTAGTCAGTAGGTACGTGAGTGTTAGTCACTTTGTTTTCTCACCAAACAAGGTGAAAAGAAAGCAAATGCCAACTATTGCAAAATCTTAACTCAAAAAGACTTAACTCCATCCAGCAAATCACAACTCATGGTACACTTTCACCAAGGAACAGTCAATTGTCTCAACAAAGTGACCAACATAATCACTTTCTATTCTAACAAACTGGGGAATCTCTTTTACAAGAAACAAACATTCAGTTACACTAGACACACCAGGAATATACCAAATGCCATACAAAGATTGCAATAGGTAGAATGTTATCAACAAGGATCACAGAACACAGGAGGGTATGTTATGGACAGGATTATTCAGCCGTCTTTCAACATGTTAGCATCAACCACCACAGTATTCATTGGGAAACTGCTGCCATCAAGCACGAATCACATCTGAAGCTACAAACGAAAAATCATAAAATAAGCTCTCATAGACAATATGCCCAATTTTAATATTTCACAAGGACAATGAAAACCAGATGTTATTTCAAAATTTGCCCTTAAGTTAGAAATACATACCAGCACCTAACCTAATACAGAACACAAGTATGAGATTAGGAATTACATAGTACCTGCTTCCAGACCTGACACACCACACCCACTCACATCCTAACCTGACATCCCACACCCACTCACATTCTGACCTGACACACCACACCCACTTGCTTCCTGACCTGACACACCACACCCACTTGCTTTCTGACCTGACACACCACACCCACTTGCATCCTGACCTGACAACACACCCACTTGCTTCCTAACCTGACACACCACACCCACTCTCATCCTGACTTGACACACCACACCCACTTGCTTCCTGACCTGACACACCACACCCACTTGCTTCCTCACCTGACACACCACACCCACTTGCTTCCTGACCTGACGCTCCATACTCAATTACAGTGGACCCTCGTTTTTCGTAATTGATCCATTCCAGAACATGTGACTATTTCCGAAATTGACGATTTGTGAAACCATTTTCCCCATGAGAAAGAATGTAAATACAATTAATTCATTCCAGACACCCAGAAGTATTAAAACAAAATTTTTTTTTACATGAATATAGATATATATACACAATACCATGGGACATGATGAATGAAACTTTAACAGCATAACACTTACCTTTATTGGCAATTCTTCTTAGTGTATGGAAGACTGGAGGAGGGGAGAGATTGGATTGTTTACTGTTTGGAAGGGGAATCCCCTTCCATCAAGACTTCAGGTACCAAGTCCTTTTCTGGGGTTACTTCTCTTCTTTGTTTCTTAAGGCCACTAGGACCAGCTTGAGAGTCACTGGAGCCCTGTCTCTCAAAAAAAGTGTCCATAGAGCTCTGTTTCTGGCATCTCTTTAAAACTTCCCTAAAATGGGCAAATACTTTGTCACTGTACATGCTGCCGACATGGCTTGCAACAGCCATGTCAGGGTGATGTTTCTCCATAAATCTTTCCATCTTACTCCACATTTCAAAAATATCCTTAATTTCTGAAGAAGGCAACTTCTTCCATCTCTCTTCCTCCTCCTCTAAAGCAATATTCTGAACTGTGGTCTGTTGCTGTTTCAGCTGAAGCTCTTGCAGCTCCTAAGTGGTTATTAGGTAAGACACATATGCAACAGTTAGACAACTTTATTCCGAAACGTTTCGCCTACACAGTAGGCTTCTTCAGTCGAATACAGAAAGTAGGCAGGAACAGTAGAGATGTGAAGACGATGTAATCAGTCCATCACCCTTAAAGTCGTAGAATTTGAGGTTGTCAGTCCCTCGGCCTGGAGAAGTTCAGTTCCATAGTCAGGAACTATCTGAAGATCAAGCGACAGTGCGGAGACTTAAATACTGTCGGAAGGAGAGGTGCAGGGTAGTAGTAGTAGTAGTAGTAGTAGTAGTAGTGAGAGGCAACTGAGAGGTCATGTCCCTCTCAGATCCAACCCTTCTCACTTGAAAAGCTTGTCCAAGGTGTTTTCTGTACCAAGATGCCACGTGTTGCAGTGTCTGACAAGATGAACATCAAAATGGTATACAATACCGACAGGTTGTTAGGTAAGACACATATGCAACAGTTAGACAACTTTATTCCGAAACGTTTCGCCTACACAGTAGGCTTCTTCAGTCGAATACAGAAAGTAGGCAGGAACAGTAGAGATGTGAAGACGATGTAATCAGTCCATCACCCTTAAAGTCGTAGAATTTGAGGTTGTCAGTCCCTCGGCCTGGAGAAGTTCAGTTCCATAGTCAGGAACTATCTGAAGATCAAGCGACAGTGCGGAGACTTAAATACTGTCGGAAGGAGAGGTGCAGGGTAGTAGTAGTAGTAGTAGTAGTAGTAGTGAGAGGCAACTGAGAGGTCATGTCCCTCTCAGATCCAACCCTTCTCACTTGAAAAGCTTGTCCAAGGTGTTTTCTGTACCAAGATGCCACGTGTTGCAGTGTCTGACAAGATGAACATCAAAATGGTATACAATACCGACAGGTTGTTAGGTAAGACACATATGCAACAGTTAGACAACTTTATTCCGAAACGTTTTGCCTACACAGTAGGCTTCTTCAGTCGAATACAGAAAGTAGGCAGGAACAGTAGAGATGTGAAGACGATGTAATCAGTCCATCACCCTTAAAGTCGTAGAATTTGAGGTTGTCAGTCCCTCGGCCTGGAGAAGTTCAGTTCCATAGTCAGGAACTATCTGAAGATCAAGCGACAGTGCGGAGACTTAAATACTGTCGGAAGGAGAGGTGCAGGATAGTAGTAGTAGTAGTAGTAGTAGTAGTGAGAGGCAACTGAGAGGTCATGTCCCTCTCAGATCCAACCCTTCTCACTTGAAAAGCTTGTCCAAGGTGTTTTCTGTACCAAGATGCCACGTGTTGCAGTGTCTGACAAGATGAACATCAAAATGGTATACAATACCGACAGGTTGTTAGGTAAGACACATATGCAACAGTTAGACAACTTTATTCCGCCTACTGTGTAGGCGAAACGTTTCGGAATAAAGTTGTCTAACTGTTGCATATGTGTCTTACCTAACAACCTGTCGGTATTGTATACCATTTTGATGTTCATCTTGTCAGACACTGCAACACGTGGCATCTTGGTACAGAAAACACCTTGGACAAGCTTTTCAAGTGAGAAGGGTTGGATCTGAGAGGGACATGACCTCTCAGTTGCCTCTCACTACTACTACTACTACTACTACTACTACCCTGCACCTCTCCTTCCGACAGTATTTAAGTCTCCGCACTGTCGCTTGATCTTCAGATAGTTCCTGACTATGGAACTGAACTTCTCCAGGCCGAGGGACTGACAACCTCAAATTCTACGACTTTAAGGGTGATGGACTGATTACATCGTCTTCACATCTCTACTGTTCCTGCCTACTTTCTGTATTCGACTGAAGAAGCCTACTGTGTAGGCGAAACGTTTCGGAATAAAGTTGTCTAACTGTTGCATATGTGTCTTACCTAACAACCTGTCGGTATTGTATACCATTTTGATGTTCATCTTGTCAGACACTGCAACACGTGGCATCTTGGTACAGAAAACACCTTGGACAAGCTTTTCAAGTGAGAAGGGTTGGATCTGAGAGGGACATGACCTCTCAGTTGCCTCTCACTACTACTACTACTACTACTACTACTACCCTGCACCTCTCCTTCCGACAGTATTTAAGTCTCCGCACTGTCGCTTGATCTTCAGATAGTTCCTGACTATGGAACTGAACTTCTCCAGGCCGAGGGACTGACAACCTCAAATTCTACGACTTTAAGGGTGATGGACTGATTACATCGTCTTCACATCTCTACTGTTCCTGCCTACTTTCTGTATTCGACTGAAGAAGCCTACTGTGTAGGCGAAACGTTTCGGAATAAAGTTGTCTAACTGTTGCATATGTGTCTTACCTAACAACCTGTCGGTATTGTATACCATTTTGATGTTCATCCTAAGTGGTTAGCTCTTCGTCGTGGTTCTCCACCAACTCTTCCGCATCCTCCAAACTCACATCCAACCCCATGGAACTCCCCAATAAGAACATAAGAACATAAGAACATAAGAACGAAGGAACACTGCAGAAGGCCTACTGGCCCATGCGAGGCAGGTCCAAGTCTCCTACCGGCTTAAGCCAATGCACCCAACCTAGTCAGGTCAGGTCACATTGACAATGCCACAAAAGATTCCACAACTGCCATAGGCTCATCAGGGTCAGCCCCAAACCCTTCAAAATCCCTCTTGTGGACACAATCTGGCCACAATTTTCTCCAAGCAGAGTTCAAAGTCCTGGTAGTCACTCCCTCCCAAGCCTTACCTATAAGACTTATGCAATGGAGGATACTGAAGTGATCTTTACAAAACTCTCTTAGGGTTAAGTAAGTGTCTGAGGTCACATTAAAGCACCTTTGAAACATTGCTTTGGTGTAGAGTTTTTTAAAGTTTGAAATGATCTGCTGGTCCATGGGCTGGAGGAGAGGAGTGGTATTAAGGGGCAAAAACTTCACTTTAATGACCCCAAACTCCTCCAGAATTATGTCATCCAAGTTTGGAGGATGAGCAGGAGCACTGTCCATTAGCAGGAGGCACTTGAGATCCAATTTATTTTCCAGGAGGTAATTCTTCACACTGGGGCCAAACACTTCATTGAACCACTCGATGAAAATTTCCCTCGTGACTCAAGCCTTATTATTAGCTTTCCAAAACACACAATATACTCTTCATGACATTGTTTTTCTTGAATACTCTGGGATTTTCAGAATGGTACACTAGTAATGGCTTCACTTTGAAATCCCCACTAGCATTACTACAAAACATGAGCGTCAGCCTGTCTTTCATAGGCTTGTGTCCTGGCAGTCCTTTTTCCTCCTGAGTAATGTAGGTCTTCTTTGGCATTTTCCTCCAAAAGAGGCCTGTTTTGTCACAATTGAACACACTGTTGGGGTTTTAATTGTTCAGTCTGTATGTACTCCTTGAATTCACTTACGAATTTTGTGGCTACAATTTTGTCCGAAGTGGCAGCCTCGCCATGCCTTATCACACTGTGTATGCCACTACAGTTCTTAAATCTCCCAAACCAGCCTTTGCTGGCCTTAAATTCACAAATATCAGTACTCGTTGCAGGCAGTTTCTTTACGAGATCATCATGCAACTGCCTAGCCTTTTCACAAACAAGCGATTGCATAAAAGACTATCTCCTGCTAATTGTTTCTCATTGATCCACACCAACAATAACTTCTCAACATCTTCGAGTATTGGCGATCTCATTTTTGTTAGCATATTTACCCCCTTTGCAATAACAGCTTCCTTGATTTCCTTTTTCTTGGCCACGATGGAAGCTATGGTTGTATGGGGTTTCTTATACATCCTGACCAGTTCGGCCACATGTACACCACTTTCATATTGTTCAATGATGTTTTTCTTGAATTCAATCGTATTTCTCACCTTCTTTACCAAAGGCATGGCACTAGGAGCTTTCTTTGAAGCCATGGTAGCTTATTTGGCAGTTGCAAGCATGAACACGTGAGAGGATGGTCACTCACTGGTAAGCAATGGCACACTGGCTGGGAATGTAGTGTGAGGTGGCTCAGGGCTGTGCGTATGCATCCGAGATGAGCAACTATTTGCAAGTCAAACGATGATTCACGAGTCAATGTCTTGACGAGAAAAACGTTACGATTTCCGAAAATTTCGACTTTTGAGCCTGACGAGAAACGAGGGTCCACTGTAGTTGTTTGCCAGTATACGGTATGACATGGGTCTTAATCATAAGATGTCCCATTAGCATTGCAACATGTCAGCTGCAGGCAGGGTTGAAGCAGGGGTCCGTGGTCGCAGATGCACTGAATGCACACTTCATCTCAATTTGTCTTCGCTCTACAGAGTGTAACTCTCTTAACTTACAATGACCAATTGTAAGTGCTTCACTTTACAGCACTTTGCTAATGCACTGGTTTTCAATTATACCCATTCTTCATTTATTCAGACTTCCTTCAATAAATATATTCACCACCCACTATGAGCTAAGGATGAAATTATCTTTAGGTAAGTAATGTGTGTAAACTATATGCATTTTTTAGGCCTAGCTCTATTGCTCACTTAATATATGATGATGCTAACATGTTATCAGGTTTTCACGTGCATCTGAAAGTGAAAATATACTGCTTCACTTTAGAGCAATTTTTGCTTTACAGCAGTAGCCTGAGCCAGTCTGTAGCACCTTGATGGACACTTCTAGAGAAGGGTCACCAGATGCTTTGCACATTTCACATTGCATGGCCACCTGTAAGTCAAGGGAGAAAATAGAGTCGGCAGAAGGCTAAAAGATCATAAAAAGCAATCACATCAAGCATTTCAGCCTTCTCAGGAAAAGGAAGTGATGTCATGGGGAGAGAAACAATCTGATTAGGATAATGTCAAGACACTGAGTGCTCTGCTTAATAGTCATAAGAACTACAGAAGGCAGCTCAAGACATACATGGAGAGAGGAGAAAAAAGTAGTAGTGGGGATGGGCATGGCTAGAGGACTGGATAGTTTGAGAAGGCAAAGGAGAAGAAGGCTGAGGAAGGTAGAAGTAGGACCAAAGGAAGGTGAGGATGGAGGAGGAGCAAGAGACCATGAATAAACTTCAGTAGGTAATGAAGCAGACTGAAGAGAGGAAAGAGGATGGTGGGAGCACCAAGAGAGAGAGAGAGAGATAGGCAGAGGTGGTGGGGAAAGGGAAGTCTTAGAAACGTAAACTTGCTATGTGATATAAATACAATTACAATTTTTTATTTAAAAATTATTGTACATACAGTAATCTGAAGACAAACAGGATGAACAACATTTTGGGCAAAACTTAAGACTGCAGGATGCTTTATGCAACCTTGAGAACTGATAGGTTTTGAAGTTCAAGTTGCTCCAGAATGTGCGAGTCACAGTGTGTAAAATCCTGTTGAACTATGGTATGCAAAACGAGGACAGTGCCATAGCTAGAATTAAAAAAAAATGTCTGTGTATTGTGATGAGTGTCAGAAATAGAGCTAAGGAGGGACAGATTGTGATCTTGCTCAGCTTTATGCACAGACATTGTGCAGTTCACTCTTGAGGGCATGAAAGGAAACATTTTGTCCAACAAGCCTCAAGAGTGCTTTGTTAATGCTGTGGTCAGAGGGGAAATCTGTAGGCATCATTGGTTGACAAGAAACAAATTTCGTCCACAAGCATCCCTAAAATACAGATTGGAGAGGAAGAGATTTTTGAGCAGTTTGCTTCTGAGAATAGTGGCACAAGATCAACTATTATGGGTCAAGTCTCGAGCCGGTCCATAAATTGGACATACTGTAGGGATGAAGCCGGAATCATGGTCAAGGTCTAACAAAGATTAGAGGTAACAAAAGGATCAGTTGGAACTCTGGCACTGGAGTCTTGTTGCCTGACTCCAGTGGGTTCATGGAAAAGTCCATGGGTGTGCCTGGATCCTTTAAGGGTGCTGCTGAGGAAAGAAGGGGCCCAAGAAGAGGTTTGGTCATACACAAATGTCACTTACAAAAGAGACAATTACACAGATCATTGGATTCCATAAGGTAGGCCATCAAACAAAGAAAATGGTAGAAGCCATCAGCATGTGTGAGCATCTAGAGAGGAACTGATTGTGTTTGATCCATGATGGCAAAAAGAAAAACATCCTGGGAAGATTAGACAAACATCCCCATGCACATTAACTGTGACACAGCATATTTTAATGACAAATGCTGTGCCTTATCAGGTGTGCACCATATGAATGTTACCTCCAGGATTGACTGAGCAAAGATCAGCAAAACTGTCTGTTTAAACAGAGTATCAATATGCCTAATGTTATTCAGCTAATAATGGCAGGGGGCAAACCTGAATGAACTACAGGAGTTACACACAGACAACCTTCAGTTGCACTCGCACTATGAGGTGCCACGACGGAACCAACTGATGTCCGACCAGGGGACCAACTGACATGCTGTCTGCTAGTGCCCCAAGAGGGTCATATTTTGTTTTGTGAACTGATATAGCCACTGCAGCACTACCGTTGAAAGGAACGCTAGAACAAAGTGGGACAGGAAACTTTTTTCTTGTCCTGCAAGGTGTAAATTGAGGGGTGGTGGGCATTTAGACTATCCAAGGAAGGAAAACTTCAGATCCCTGGATCAAATTCCCTTCACCAATAACAAGCATCATCACTGAAGACTCACCATATACAATGATATTTTATGAATGGTCAATATGTGCATGTTTGGTGGGCTAACATTTGTTTGCCAGATATTGGCCAAGAGTTACAGATTAAATAATAACAGTACAGCCTCTCCTCACTTAATGATGGAGTTCCGTTCCTAAAACCACATTGGTAAACGAATTCATTGCTAAGTGAGGAGCATACTATAATGGTAGTGGGTTTGTATCAACCATCTTTGATATTGTTTTAATGTCACATTTGCACCATTTATAACATTTCTGGCATATTTTTAAATGTTTATACAGTAGTGTACTGTATATTGAAATAAACAGAATAGAGGAAATTGGCTCTAATATACATTAAGTATAAATACTGGTCACAGAGCCCGTCATAAGTCTGAGGCATCTATAAATGAGGAGAGGCTGTATACAAAACTCAAGAGGGTTACCAAATAGAACGAAAGGAACACGTAAAAGACTTGAGAATAATTATGTCAGCTGACCTTTCTTTTATAGACCATAACAAGACAAAGATCACAACAGCCAGGAAGATGATGGAGTGGGTATTGAGAACTTTCAAAACAAGGGAAATAATGACAATGGTGACACTCTTCAAATCGCTAGTGCTCCCTCATTTAGAATACTGCTCAGTGCTGACGGCCCCATTCAGAGCAAGATAAATATTAGAGCTGGGACAAATACAGAGATCATTTACAGATCACAATGAGCCAGTAAAGCACCTAAATTACTGGGAACACCTTCAAGTCTTGAACGTTCATGTCCTTATTGGAGTGGAGGAGAGAGACAGATACACGATAATATATACCTGGAAAGTACTCAAAGGCCTGGTCCCAAATCTGCACACTGCCATAACAACAAACTGGAGTGAGAGATATGGGAGGAAGTTCAAAATATGTAATCCCAGTGAGGAGCAGAAGTGCTGTGGGGACAATAAAGGAATACTGTATCAACATCCAAGGTCCCAGACTACAGTGGACCCCCAGTTTTTGCAATTAATCCATTCCAGAGAGAGTGACTAAATCCGAATCAGACGATTTCAGAATTAATTTTCCCCATAAGAAATAATGTAAATCCAATTAATCCATTCCAGACACCTAAAAGTATTAAAAAAAATAATTTTTTACATGACATATACATTTCCCTACACAGAAAACAATGAGACATGCAGAATAAAGCAATACTAAAATGACACTTACCCTTATTGAAGACTTATTGACGAGTGATGAGATGGGAGGGGAATCCCCCTCTGTAAGGACTTCAGGTACCAAGTCCTTTTCCGGGGTTACTTCCCTTCTTTGTTTTCTAATGCCACTAGGACCAGCTTGAGAGTCACTGGACCCCTGTTGCTCAAAAAAATGTTCCAGAGAGCTCTGTATCAGGCATTTCTGTAAAACTTCCCTAAAATGGGACACAACATAGTCATTTAACCCTTTGACTGTTTCCGACGTATAAATACGTCTTACGAGCCAATGTTTCTGACGTATTTATACGCATAAATTCTAGCAGCTTCAAATCAAGCAGGAGAAAGCTGGTAGGCCCACATGTGAGAGAATGGGTCTCCATGGTCAGTGTGCACCATATAAAAAAAATTGGGGAGCCAGTGGTGCATTGTGGGAATGCCATTTCAGTTGTCATTTTTCAGCATGTCTAGCGGTAAGAAATATGTGATTCCCCAGCAAATCTGGGACTCTTCTCTTCCCAAGTGATGCTCTAACACAGATGGAAGTGTCAGTGAAGATCAATTTCATGATTTGGAGGAGTTTGAGACCAAAAGCAATGGAGGAGGAGGAGGGGGAGGAGGGGAGGAAGAGGAGGAGGAGGAGGAGGAGGAGGAGGGAAGGAAGAGGAGGAGGAGGAGGAGGAGGAGGAGGAGGAGGAGAAGAGGAGGAGGAGGAGGAGGAAGAAGAAGATGTAATAATATTGTTCCCTTGAAGCAAGAAAAAAAAAAGTCCACCCCATGACAGTGACAAGATAAGGGGAGATAACATCTGATAAGAGCTGACTTTGATGAGGGTAAAGGAGGGTAATATTACATGACCATTGCCCTCCCTTTGTTTTTGCTGGTACACAAACATTTCTGTCTGTCTATTTGTCTGTCTGTCAAGCTCCCTGTCTGTCCATCTAGCTCTCTGTCTCAGAGAGAGCCACAAGACTGTGTCATCACGTTTACTCACATCTTCAAGCAGAGTATAGCACTTTGTCTGGATTTCTTGGGTTATCCTAGGTAATTTACACTATGTATACTTGTATTTATGTGTACCTGTGAGACAGAGATAGGCAGACAGATAGAAAGAGAGACAGATTGAAAGATATAAAATGAGGGAGAAAGATAATTAGATAGAATGGAGGAGGGGAAGCAGCATCCGACCCCATTGTTTTGACAGGCGGTAGGGTAGTGACTAATGACACAATATGTCACTTTGACAGCTGCCGACTCCTGACTCAAAACAATTATAAGCCACACACTCGCACACAAGGAGGAGGAGGAGGAGGAAGAAGAAGAAGAGGAGGAAGAAGAAGAAGAGGAGGAAGAAGAAGAGGAGGAGGAAGAAGAAGAAGAGGAGGAAGAGGAGGAGGAAGAGGAGGAGGAAGAGGAGGAGGAAGAGGAGGAGGAAGAGGAGGAGGAAGAGGAGGAGGAAGAGGAGGAGGAAGAGGAGGAAGAGGAGGAGGAAGAGGAGGAAGAGGAGGAGGAAGAGGAGGAGGAAGAGGAGGAGGAAGAGGAGGAGGAAGAGGAGGAGGAAGAGGAGGAGGAGGAAGAGGAAGAGGAAGAAGAAGAAGAATTGTTTGTTTGTTTTTGTAAACAAGTTTTGTAAACAATATATTGATAATTATGTTTGTGTGCTTGTTGTGTTGTATACAACGAGTGTATATATATACATTGCACCTTACTTTGGTCTCATAGGCCACATAAGTTATGTGAAAAAATAAAATAGTGAAAAAAACAAAAAACCTTCAATTACAAGTAAACTAAAGTTTACCGGGTGAGCGGCAGTCGCCGCTGTTGCCATACGCGGCTCATTTTCTGCAAACTTCATGGCTCTATATCTCGGTAAGTACCGATGGCAAAAATTTTTTTTTTGGACTAAAACACTCAGAAAAATAATCTTAACATTTTCATAAGAAAAAATAATTTTTTTTTTTTTTGAATATTTGGCGACATAGAATGACAGTTTCAGAGAGGGACCTGAAACAGTCAAAGGGTTAACATGTTGCCAACACGACCTGCAACAGCTTTGTTAGGGTGAAGTTAATCCATAAATGTTTGCATCTTTGTCCACACTGCACAAGTCTCCTTAATCTTTGAAGAAAGCACCTTCCTCCATCTCTCTTCCTCCTCCTCTGAAGCAATTTCCTGAGCTGTGGTCTGTTGGTGTTGCAGATGAAGGTCTTGCAGCTCTGTAGTGGTTAGCTCTTCATCATGGTCCTCCACCAACTCTTCCATATCCTCAAAACTCACATCCAACCCCATGAAATTCTCCAATGCCACAATACTTTCCACAACTGGCATAGGCTCCTCAGGGTCAGCCCCAAAACTTTCAAAATTCCTCTCTTGTACACATTGTGGCCACAATTTTCTCCAAGCAGAGTTCAAAGTCCTGGAAGTCACTCCCTCCCAAGCCTTACCTATAAGGTTCATGCAAAGGAGGATATTGAAGTGATCTTTCCAGAACTCTCTTAAGGTCAATTCAGTGTCTGAGGTCACTTCAAAGCACTTCTGAAACACTGCTTTGGTGGACAGTTTTTTGAAGTTTGAAATGACCTACTGGTCCATGGGCTGCAGGAGAGGAGTGGTATTAGGAGGCAAGAACTTCACTTTGATGAAATAAAAATCCTACACCATTTGCTCTTCCAAGTCTGGAGGATGAGCAGGAGCATTGTCCATTACCAAGAGGCACTCGATTTCCAATTTATTTTCCAGGAGGTATTTCTTCACACTCGGGCCAAACACTTCATTGAACCAATCAAGGAAAATGTCTCTTGTGACCCATGCCTTAGTGTTTGCCTTCCACATCACACACAATTTACTCTTAGTGACACTGTTTTTCTTGAACACGCTGAGATTTTTCAGAGTGATACACCAGTAAAGGCCTCACTTTGAAATCCCCACTAGCATTACTACAAAACATGAGAGTTTGCCTGTCTTTCATAGGCTTGTGTCCTGGGAGTGCCTTTTCCTCCTGAGTAATGTAGGTCCTCTTTGGCATTTTCTTCCAAAAGAGGCCTGTTCGTCACAATTGAACACTTGTTGGGGTTTGAATTTTTCAGCCTCTATGTACCCCTTCAATTCATGAACATATTTTTCAGCTGTATTTTTGTCAGAACTGGCAGTCTCATCATGCCTTATCACATGTGTATGCCACTACGATTCCTAAATCTCTCAAACCAGCTTTTGCTGGCCTTATATTCACCAATATGAGCACTAGTTCTAGGCATTTTCTTTATGAGATCATCATGCAACTGTCTTGCCTTTTCACAAATTATTGACTGCATAACACTATCTCCTGATAATTGTTTCTCGTTGATCCACACCAACAGCAAAGTCCCCACATCTTCCAGTACGTATTTGTGATCTCTGTTTTGTAAGCATATTTGCACCCTTCGCAACAACAGCTTCTTTGATTGATCTTTTCTTGGCCACGATAGTAGCGATGGTTGTACGTATAGGGTTTGTTATACAACCTGGCCAGCTTGGCGACATGCACTTCACTTTCAAATTTTGCAATGATCTCTTTCTTGAATTCTATAGTGTTTTTCACCCTCTTTACCAAAGGGCTGGCACTAAAAGCTTTCACTGGGCCCATGGTGGCTTATTTAGCAGTTGCAAGCACTAAAAAGAATGGAATAATACAAAATGTATCATATGAGCGCGTGGGATCATCCTCATTGGCTGGTAAACAATGGCACACCGGCTGTACAAGGAGTGTCGGGGCCGCTCAGGCCGCGCGGACACGTTCTGGATGAATGACGTTCACCGAGCCAATATTTTGACGAAAAAGCATTACTTATTCCGATGACGGCTTAATCTGGGGGTCCACTGTATCAGAAACACGGCTGGAACAAGTGTAGAAGCCTTCAAGAACTGGACAAGCATCATCACCAAGTGCCAGATCAACCAGGCTGTGATGGATGTGTGGGGCAGCAGGCCATTAGCAGCAGCAGCCTGATTGACCAGGCAAGCACCAGACGAGCCTGGCCTATGAGCCAGGGTACGTTGCTGCTGCAAACCAGGGTATGTTGCTATACTGTATTAATGTGAAGATAATTTGTTTAGTGTCACTAGTCACTCCCAGTTGGATGTCCAATACCTGTTCAACTGCCAGATTAATACATGCCCATCCATGTCAGTCTGACCATGTCTATTATGTGTTCACCCAAAACAGTTTACAGAATTTGTGTGTTCTGTGTCTCTATATTTTGGCAATTTTTTATATTTATTTTATTTTCTTATCTTTTTTTAGGCCTAGCACTATTGCATGCTAAACATATGCTGAAAATAAATTCAAAGCTAGCAGAGGCTGTTTCAAAAGTTTAGGGAAAGAAGCCAATTTCACATCAAAGTGCATGGGGAAGCAGCAAGCGCTGACACTAGCTGCAAAAAATCATCCACATGAGCTGGCTGGGATAATTGAATGTGATGAATATACTACCAAGCAACAGATTTTTCATGAAACCACATTATTTTGGAAGATGCTTTCTATGACATTTATTGCTTTATAAAGAAGAGAATCAATGCCTGGTTTCAAAGCTGCAAAAGACAAACAAACTTGATTTTTTCTGTCATATAAAAATGTAGTTTTACATGTAATAAAATATTAAGCACAAATATTTAAAACAAGCTCACACTTTTGCTAGGGGTTAATACTAGGGGCAAGTACTACTCACCGCTCACTATAAACTAAAGCTAAAAATATTTTAAGATAAGTAAACGAGTATACAGTAGGGCCCCACTTATATGAAAGGTTAGGTTCCAGGTTGTAAAGCAGAACACCCTTTATCCACTTATAAATGCATATAAATACTAGATAACAAGTTTACACTAACATATATTAAGTTAGCAATAGAACTAGGCATTAAAAAACAATAAACAAGTAAAATACACATATAGTACATTCATTACTTACCTTAAAATATTTGTAGTCTTAATGTGGGATGAGATGAGTAATATTTACTGCAAGAAATCAAGTGTGATATGTATGGTAGCCAGCCAGGCTACCATACCAGGCCACCCCACCCACACAATATTCTATGACATTTAACCCTTAAACTGTCCAAACAGAGATGTACGTTCACTTGCGCAGTGCTCTGAATATTTTGAAAACAAAAAACTTTTTTTTTTAATTAAAGAAGGCAATTTTCTGTGTGTTATAAGACCCCTAAAAAATTTTAGGACCAGTACTTACCGAGATATAAGACCATGAAGTTAGTGCTGGATGCTCACCTGAGGGCAACATGGAGTCCTGCTGCTTGCAGAAGTGTTGCCGATATACCCTTTTTTCTCATTTTTATTTTAATTCATATAATTTTTATGTTATGATAATTACAATTTATAATAGTTCTTGTGATTTCATAGCCAATCTTTGTTCTGACACTAATATTAGGTATACTGAAATACAGTGGAACCTCGAATATCAGCCATAATCCGTTCCAGAAGATCGGCCTAAATTCGATGCAATATTTCCCATAAGAATTAATGTAAATACAATTAATCCGTACCAGACACCCCAAAAAAAAAAAAAAAACAGTTTTACATACACAGAACAATGATAAATAAATATAAATACAGTGGACCCCTGAGTTTTGTGAGCCTGGCACTTCGTGAATTTCGACTTTCGGCAACATTTTTCATCAAAATATAGCCTCACGGTTCATGATTTGCCTTGCGATTCGTCCATCATATGGAACACGTCCAAGTGGCCTTCCAGCAGCCGGGTGTACACAAAGGCTCCCACACAACATTCAGAGGGTCAGTGTGGCATTGTTTCTAGGTGAGTGACCTTCACTCCACACATTCATATGATACATTTTGTAATAATCCATTGTCTTTTGTGCTTGCAACTGCTAAATAAGCCACCATGGGCCCAGCCCTTTGGTAAAGAAGGTGAGAAACATGATAGAATTAAAGAAAAATTTGAAGAAAAATATGAAAGTGGAGGTGGTAGAGGGTGGTAGTGATGATGGTAGAGGGTGGAAATGGTTTGTGATGATGGTAGAAGGCGGTAGTGGTAGTGTTGGTGGTAGAGGGTGGTAGTGGTTGTAATGGTGGTAGAGGATAGTAGTGGTTGTGATGGTGGTAGAGGGTGGTAGTGATGGTAGTAGAGGGTCATTGTGATGGTGGTAGTGATGGTGGTAGAGGGTGGTAGTGATGGTGGCAGAGGGTGACAGTGATGGTGGTAGAGGGTAGAGCTGCAAGAGCTCTCTGGGCAGTTTTTTTGTGACAGGGGTCAAGTGAATTCCCCACCTCTCCCCTCTTCTCGTCTTCCTTACACCAACAAGAGTCTTCAATAAAGGTAAGTGTGATGTTATTATATACTTGGTTTCATATTCTTTTCTGTTTGTGAATCTATATTTAATCTATAATAAAAATAATTTTTGTTAATACTTTTGGGTGTATGGAATGGATTAATTGGATTTACACTATTTCTTATGGGGAAAATTGCTTCGACATTCATGAATTTCGACTTTCGGCAGACTCTGTGGAACGGATTATTAATCATGAAACTCGGGGGTCCACTGTAAATATAAACATTACATACCTTTATTGAAGACTCTTGTTGGCATATGGAAGAAGGCGAGGAGGGGAAAGGGAGTTGAGGATATTGTTTGGAAGGGGAATCCCCCTCCATAATGACTTCAGGTAACAAGTCCCTCTCTGGGGTTACTTTCCTCTTTGTCTTTTAATGGCACTAGGACCAGCTTGAGTCACAGGACCCCTGTCACACAAAATATCTGACACCTCTTTAAGATTTGCCTGAAGTGGGCCAAGGTTTTGTCAATGAACATGTTGCAGATATGGCTTGTTTCTGCTTGATCAGGGTAATATTTCTCAGCAAAAGCTTGCACCCTACTCCACATTGCACAAATCTCCTTAATCTCTGAAGAAAACACATCCTTTTCTCTCTCTTCCTCCTCCTCTGAAGCAAGTTCCTCAGCTGTGGTCTGTTGCTGTTCCAGTTGAAGGTGTTGCAGCTCTTCCCTGTGGTCCTCCACCAACTCTTCCACATCCTCGTCACTCACATTCAACCCCATGGACTTCCCCAAAGACACAATAGATTTCACAACAGGCGTAGGGTCATCAGGGTCAGCCTCAAACCCTTCAAAATCTTTCTCAAGGACACATTCTGGCCACAATTTTCTTCAAGAAGATTTCAAAGTCCTGGAACTTACTTCCTGCCAAGCCTTACCTATAATAGGCTTATGCAGTTGTAGATAATGAAGTGATTCCTCCAGAACTCTCTTAGGGTCACTTCAAAGCATCTTTGAAACACTGCTTTTGTGAAGAGTTTCTTGAAGTTAGAAATGACCTGCTGGTCCATGGGCTGGATGAAAGGAGTGGTGCAAGGAGGCAAGAATTTCACTGTTATAAAACTGAAATCCCTAGACAATTGGTCTACCAAGTTTGGAGGATGAGCAGGAGCATTGTCCATTACCAGGAGGCACTTGAGTTCCAATTTATTTTCCTGAAGGTATTTTTTCACACTCGGGCCAAACACTTTATGGACCCAATCAATGTAAATTTGCCTTGTGACCCATGCCTTATTGTTAGCCCTCCACATCATACACAATCTACTCTTGACGACATTGTTTTTCTTAAACATTCTGGGATTTTCAGAGTGATACACCAGTAAAGACTTCACTCTGAAATCCCCACTAACAATAGCACAAAAGAGTTAGCCTATCCTTCAAAGGCTTGTGTCCTGGCAGTGCCTTTTCCTCCTGCGTGATGTAAGTCCTCTTTGGCATTTTCTTCCAAAAGAGGCCTGTTTTGTCACAACTGAACACTTGCTGGGGTTGGAATTCTTCAGTCTCTTACGTACCCCTTGAATTCCTGCACAAATTTTTCAGCCACATGTTTGTCTGAACTTGCAGCCTCACCATGCCTTACAACACTCTGTATGCCACTGCACTTCTTAAAGCTGTCAAACCAGCCTCTCCTGGCCTTAAATTCACTAACATCAGCACTAGTTCAAGGCATTTTCTTTATGAGATCCGCATGCATCTGCCTTGCCTTTTCACAAATGATCGTCTCTGAAACACTATCTCCCACTAACTGTTTCCGCTGATCCACAACAACAACTTCTCCACATCTTCCATTGTCTGTGATCTCTTTTTTGTTAAAATGTTTACCCCTTTTGCCATATCAGCTTCCTTGCTTTGTTCTTTCTTTGCCAGGATGGAAATGATTGTTGATTTGGATTTCCCATACATCCTGGCAAGTTCCAGTGCCTGCACACCACTCATATTTTGCAATAACTTCTTTCTTAAATTCCATTGTGTTTCTCACTTTCTTTACCAAAGGGCTGGCACTCTGAACTTTCTTTGGGCCCATGGTGGCTTATTTCACAGTTGCACTTAATAAACAAGCACAAAAACCAATGGATTTTACATGAATGTTTGCATGAATTCAGAGTACATGCTCATTCACCAAGAGACACAGGGAGACTGACTCACCTACGTGCAGCGTCCCGGTGGGAGGCGGGCTGAAGCGTGTAATACGGACGATTTATGAGGCATCGGCCAAAATACGGAGCAAAATTTCCACCCAAAAACCGTCCTAAATATGAATCGGCAGCCGATATTCGGGGTTCCACTGTAGTACTCAAATAGTCGCAATCACACTGACAGGTGAATATTTTCACCTGCCTTGGTGATTTACTATTGTCTAGAAATACAGTACAGTGGACCCTCGCCTAATGAACGCATTGCATAACGTTAAATCCGCCTAGCGATACATTTTAACGCCAAAAAATTTTGCCTTGGCTAGCGCTAAAAAACTCACTCAATGCGATTCGTTCGAGATGCGTCCATGTGCGGCCTGAGCCCGCCTCACTTGTTCCGTGGGTGCCAGTGTTTACAAGCCAGCCACCACGGTCGCTTCCAAGCATACAATCGGAACATTTCATATTATCACAGCCTTTTTAGTGATTGCACCTGCAAAATAAGTCACCATGGGCCCCAAGAAAGCTTCTAGTGCCAACCCTACAGGAAAAAGGGTGAGAATTACTATGGATATGAAGAAAGAGTTCATTGCTAAGTATGAAAGTGGAGTGCGTGTCTCCGACCTGGCCAGGTTGTACACAAAACCCCAATCAACCATTACTACTATTGTGGCCAAGAAAATGTCAATCAAGGAAGCTGTTCTTGCCAAAGGCGCAACTTTGTTTTCGAAACAGAGATCGCAAGTGATAGAAGATGTTGAGAGACTGTTATTGGTGTGGATAAACGAAAAACAGATAGCAGGAGACAGCATCTCTCAAGCAATCATATGTGAAAAGGCTAGGAAGTTGCATGATGATTTAATTAGAAAAATGCCTGCAACTAGTGGTGATGTGAGTGAATTTAAGGCCAACAAAGGTTGGTTTGAGAGATTTAAGAATCGTAGTGGCATACATAGCGTGATAAGGAATGGTGAGGCTGCCAGTTCGGACCACAAAGCAGCTGAAAAATATGTGCAGGAATTCAAGGAGTACATAGACAGTGAAGGACTGAAACCTGAACAAGTGTTTAATTGTGACGAAACAGGCCTGTTTTGGAAGAAAATGCCAAGCAGGACCTACATTACTCAGGAGGAAAAGGCACTCCCAGGACATAAGCCTATGAAAGACAGGCTTACTCTGTTGATGTGTGCTAATGCTAGTGGTGATTGCAAAGTGAAGGCTTTATTGGTGTATCACTCTGAAACTCCCAGTGTTCAGAAAAAACAATGTCCTCAAGGCTAATTTGTGTGTGCTGTGGAGGGCAAACAGTAAGGCATGGGTCACTAGGGACTTTTTCTATGACTGGTCACACCATGCATTTGCCCCCACTATGAAAAATTACCTCCTGGAAAATAAATTGGACCTTAAGTGCCTCCTAGTATTAGACAATGCTCCTGGTCATCCTTCAGACGTGGCAGAGCGACTTTCTGCAGAAATGAGCTTCATTAAGGTCAAGCTTTTGCCTCCTAATACCACTCCTCTCCTGCAGCCCATTGCAAACTTCAAAAAACTCTACACAAAAGCTATGTTTGAAAGGTGCTTTGTAATGACCTCAGAAATTCAATTGACTCTAAGAGAGTTTTTGAGAGATCACTTTAGCATCCTCAATTGTGTAAACATTATAGGTAAGGCTTGGGAGGAAGTGACTGAGAGGACCTTGAACTCTGCTTGGAAGAAACTGTGGCCAGAATGTGTAGGAAAAAGGGATTTTGAAGGGTTTGAGGCTAACCCTGGGAATCCTATGCCAGTTGAGGAATCCATTGTGGCATTGGGGAAGTCCTTGGGGTTGGAGGTTGGTGGGGAGGATGTGGAAGAGTTGGTGGAGAAGGACAATGATGAACTAACCACTGATGAGCTGCTAGATCATCTTCAACAGCAAGAGGCCAGACCTGAGGAAACTGCTCTGGAGGAGGGGATAGAGAAATTGAAGAAGTTATCTACTTCAAAGATTAAGGAAATATGTGCAATGTGGCTTAAAGTGCAAACCTTTTTTGATGAAAATCACCCTCACACAGCTATTGCAAGCCGTGCTGGTGACTATTACACTGACAATGTTGTGAAACACTTTAGGAATGTCATAAAGGAACGGGAGGTACAGGCCTCTATGGACAGATATGTTGTGCGACGACGGTCCAGTGACTCTCAAGCTGGTCCTAGTGGCATTAAAAGAAGAAGGGAAGTAACCCCGGAAAAGGACTTGCCACCTCAAGTCCTAATGGAAGGGGATTCCCCTTCTAAACATTAACACCATCCACACTCTCCCCTCCTCCCATCCCATCAATCATCACCAGATCTTCAATAAAGGTAAGTGTCATGTAACTGTGTATGTCTTCTCCAGTTTGTGTGTATTAAAATTAATATTTCATGTGGTAAATTTTTTTTTCTTCATACTTTGGGGTGTCTTGCACGGATTAATTTGATTTCCATTATTTCTTATGGGGAAAATTAATTCGGCTAACGATAATTTCGCCTAACGTTAATCTCTCAGGAACGGATTAATATCGTTAGGCGAGGGTCCACTGTATATACAAAGTATTTATAGGTCTCAGCAATGTTTTAGACATGCTGGAGTATATATGAAACTTGAGGCATGGTGGTTATGACGAGTCGCTAAACTGCTGACAGGGTAAACAGTGGAGTGACACTTGATGATAAAGCACTGCTGCAGGGAACCCTGGCTTTATTTGTTTTCACTGTTACACACAAACATGTCTGTCTGTCTGACTATCTGTCTATCTGTCAGTCTATCTATCTGTGTCTATTTGTCTAGCTCTGCTTATCTGTCTTTCTGTCTGCCTGTGTGTCTAGGTCTTTCTGTCTGCCTGTCTGTGTGTGTGTCTTTCCATAGGCTTGTCTCTCAGTCTCAGACAGTGGCTTGTAAACCAACAAGTATTACACACGATGCAGAAGTGACAATGTGTATTACTTGCCAGTCATGCTTATTACGTCTTATATCCTCAAGCACTGTATAGCACTTTGGGTTATCCTAGGTAATTTACACTATGTATAATAACTGTACTTAGGTGTACATGTGAGAGACAGAGATAGACAGAGATATAGACAGATGGACAGGTATATAGACAGCCAGAGATATAGATAGATACAGGAAGAGAGAGAGCCAAAGCCAGCCAACCAGCCGGCCAGCCTGCTGAATATGTATTACACATTCCAGAATCATTACTCTTTACTTAGGGCATAGGTTATAGGACATGCTGGCAGGATGACACTACCAATGATATCAGAAATGAGAAGATGTTGCACAAATGTTACACATGGGTTATTATCAAGGTTTTTGATATTTCCTCGACCACTTGTGGCCACATCCATCACTTTCCTCTTAAAAGGGGAGTGTTAATACAACATGACATCAGTGAATCCCTGGTGTATGCCATGCTATTTGCTCTAGGTGGCACTCCATTGAACTGGTGCTCCCACAAGGTACTAAGTGGTTCCAGATTTTTTTAATACTACATATACTGAGTGTTAAGACCCAGTCTATACTGAACAGGCATCTCAGGCCGATCATGCCAAATTTGGAGGCAGGAAAAATAAAACATAGATCTACGTTCAAAGAGCTACATGAGTGAATGTAGATCTAGATCTACGTTTGGAAGACAGTTCACTCATTACTTACCTTAAAATATTTGTAGTCTTAATGCAGGGTCAGAGGTGAGTAAACAAGATAAAACGAATAAATGAGAGAATGAGTACTATATGAGAGAGGACAGGTGCGGAGTTTTGTAAACAAACCAGGCATATATGTCTGGTTTGTGTACGTTACATTGTGTGCAAGCTGTCTCCATGTTGATACAGTAGAATAAAGAGCAACACTCCCATTCTCACGTAACACTATTTTTAGAAGAAATGACGCTCTGAGTGAAGGCATACGAAAAGAATAATTTTCTACAGTTACCCCCAGTAATATTATAGTATACGCATTTTCTCCGATGTTGGACTAGAGAAAACGTTATTCTTGCTGTCACTTGTATAAGTCGTCTAGCTACCAAATCTCGTATTTAATTTATTCTACTCTGGGGTGTATTTATCATGTTTATATGTTACGTATCATGTTTATTATATAATTTTGAAAAAAATTTTATTGAGGGATTAATGAAAATGTGCATAGTAACGTAATATATGACATTTAATGAGACTCAGTGATTATTATTATTGTTACTAACATGGCATCTCGAGACATAAAACACTCTTACTTATTTTAATGTGTACCCACACGCCAGCACAGTGTGTAAGTATATTTAGGTACAGGTATACATAAGTATAATTATCAAAGTATATATAAAATGTGAAATAACTTTTAAAAACACTTGAAATTTTGGAAAGTTTCCAGACATACTGGAAAAATGTGGTGCTCATGGAGAATGTAAACAAACTGGGTGGGGCGCGGTGACCATGTCAGAAAGTCAGGTAGGGGGAGCTGTATAGTGAGTTTTGGTCATAATTTTAAATGTCCGTATTAGCAGAACACCGTAAAGCGGGGCCCTGCTGTATGCATTTTACTTTATTATTGTTTTTAACCTAGTTCTTTTGTTCATATAATATATGATGGTGTAAACATGTTATCAGGCATTTATGTGCATTTAACCCTTTGACTGTCGCAATCCCATTTCTGAAACTGTTATTCTATGTTGAAAAATATTTGAAAAAAAAAAATTCTTACCAAAATGTTAGGATTATTTTACCGAGTGTTTTAAGCCTAAAAAATTTTTTTGGCCATCAGTACTTACCAATATATACAGGCGCAAAGTTGGCAGAAAATGAGTCACATATGGCAACAGTGGAGAATGCCACTCACTTGGTATTCATTTTACTCCAATTCAAAGGTTTCTTATATTTTTCAATATTTTTCTTTTCTAAGTAACTTATGTGGCCTGTGAGACCAAAGTAAGGTGCAATGTTCAAATATACACTCATTGTATACAACACAATAACTGCACAAACATTATCATTATTATATTTACAAAATTTGTTTACACAAACCAACAATACAAAACATTGTTTATTACTATTGTTCTATAATATACAGTGGACCCTCGAGTTTCGTGATTAATCCATTCAAGAGAGTCTGCCGAATGACAAAATTGCCGAATGGCGAAACAATTTTCCCCATAAGAAATAATGAAAATAAAATTAATCTGTTCCAGACACCCAAAAATATTAAAATAATTTTTTTTTTTTTCAAGTTAACCCTTTGACTGTTTACGATGTATAAATACGTCTTACGAGCCAATGTTTCTGACGTATTTATACGCACAAATTCTAGCGGCTTCAAATCAAGCGGGAAAGGCCTGGTAGGCCTACATGAGAGAGAATGGGTCTCAGTGGTCGGTGTGCACCCTGTGAAAAAAATCTGGGACCCAGCGGTGCATTGTGGGAATGCCATCTTGTTAGTTCATTTTCACCATGCCTCTCGGTAAGAAGTTCCTCACTCCTCGGCGGATTGGAGGTCTTTTGTTCCCAAGAAAATGTCAGTGACAGTGAATTCCAGGGTTTTGAAGTGAGTGTTACCAGAAAAAGTGCCCAGGATAACATAATTAGTGATGAAAACCCAGATGACCCACAACCTTCCACCTCTGGTGCTGGGCCGGCTTGTTCACGTTCACGTTCGCCTGTACCAGGACGAAAGAGGAAACTATTTGGTCGTGTACAACACCCAGATGATAGCAGTGAATGTGATAGTGATAGTGGAAGTGATTTCAAGGTCATTGAAAGCAGTTCTAGTGACAGTGAGAGTGAATATTCCCCAGTGAAGCGGCAGTATGTACGACGTAGCATGCGGTCTGGTAGTTTCATATGTTGTTCCAAGGGGAAAGAGAAACTCTGGGAGCACATCCCGTGGCCCTACACCACGACCTGATAGTGAAGATGACTATGGAAAATTTTCTAGGGTGCTTACCTGTATGTACCTCAACATTATATACATACCAGTAATCTCATTGGGAGACAACCATATTGTTTACCGTAGTCACCCCGTGTAGACATGTGAGAAAACTTAACCACCCCTGGTCGCGGCAAGTGGTTCCTTCGACCTCACAATCTTATCCATATCTATCCGAGACCAGTATGGATTGGATAGCACCCACAAGTACGGTGCTACTAATTAATTGTGGACTGTATAGATTATATTAGTTTAGCTGAATGAAGGGGGGGGGGGGGGTAGGATACACCTGGATACATCCATCAAGGAAAAACATTTGTACATAATCCCACCACTTACCAGATGTTCTCTGGTGGTCACTTGATGTAGCTGGATCACTCATAACCTATCCAATTACAACATAACCTAACTGGCCAGCATCAGTCTGTTATAACTAGAAGGGTTACTTAACTGTGGGTGATTGATACTCCTTATTTCCTCCATTCACCATCTCATTTCGATGCTCTGCTACACCGACACGGTTCTCATTCCAGCAGGACGAGGTATCCGTCGGTTTGTCCCGGTTTAGAAGTCGTGATTCCATAAAACTTCATTATCCTCGGTACGAATCACACATTCACTCGGAGCAGGGCTATCTATTTCACATCCCGCATTCTCTTAACTCAATGTTATTATCACTGATTACATTACCATTCACAAGACGATTTAACCTCTCATAATTATTATACACATTAGAGATCACTCCATTAAGATCTGAGACCGATGAGTGATTATTAAACCAAGGGTAATTTTCCCCAGGACACAGTCCATAGTGACGCGCCAGTCACCCGGTCCTACCCTTATTCACTCATTTTACCACTCTATTACCGTGGTCCCGTAAATCACGTTCCCTCACTCTCCACCAGGAACAGTTACGACACTTCCTATTATGAAATGAGGCCTATATTAATCCTTAGGCCACCGTGAATGCCAATTTCGTGGTTCCATGCTTTCCCAGCCTCCTCACCACATTCAAAAAAACTCCCGCCTCCTGCCCCCCCAGCTCGACCCCCCACCCCCCTGCACATCTGCGCAGGCGCAGCGGGAACCCAGCTGATTTCATTAAAAATGCATATACATTTTGACCCAAATCAGCACATTAAACACTTATTAGACACTATAGCTTCGGAAATTAAATAATTTCCACAATGACGATATTGTAACGATGGGTATGAAAGATGTGAGTGAGGGAGCAGGCAGTGGTGGTGATAGTGTGGGTGGCACGGCCCATGTGGCACCATCAGCGGGCCACGCTACTACCTACGCTGCTGACTTTGCACAACAACCAGCCTCACCCGACCCTACACTCCCACAACCTGCACTCCCACAACCTGCACAACCACAACCTGCACAACCACAACCACAGTACAATATCCAGACCCCACCAGCAGACCGCATCTGGGATTGGCAGGACGGTGATGAGTTTGTTCCCAGTCCCCATGACTTTGATGAAACACAAAGTGGAATAAAGCCATCATGTCCACTTGGGAACAATGCCAGTGAACTGGGCTGCTTTGAGTTATTCTTCGATGAACCCCTGATGGACATCATTGTCAGGGAAACAAACACATACTGTGATTAAACCATGGCAAATACAATTCTCTCACCAAAATCACGGCTACACAAGTGGAAGGAGACAACTGTGGCAGAGATGTACCTGTTTTTTGCCACAATAATGCTTATGCCACATGTGTATAAGCACACTGTCACCACATACTGGGCAACAGAACGCCTGATTTCAACTCCAGGTTTTAGTGACATTATAGGTGTCAATCGTTTCCTGATACTGTTACGTATGTTACACTTTTCAGACAAAACCAGGCCTGACAGAAGCGACAGGTTATGTAAGATAAGAAATGTGTTTATGTACCTGAAACAAAAGTGCTGCATGTATTTTTATCCCTTCAGGAAGCTTGTTATTGATGAGTCCTTGATTTTATTCAAAGGAAGACTCTCATTCAAGCAATATATACCAAGCAAGAGGAAACTCTTTGGTATAAAGCTATTTGTACTGTGTGATTGCAGAAGTGGTCTAGTTTTGGATATCACTGTGTACACTGGCAGTAATACTTTGAGAGATACCATGAAGTTATTGGGTATCTCTGGTGATGTGGTTAGAACAATGATGGAACCATATCTTGGTAAGGGGCATATGTTATTTACTGATAACTGGTACACAAGCCCCTTACTCAGTGATTTCTTGCGAGTGAACTTGACAGATGTGTGTGGCACAGTGCGTCATAATTGTAAACATATGCCAAGGTTCGACGCTGGCACTCGCAGAGGTGAGGTGCAAGCCTCTGCTGCCAATGACATCATGGCATTTCGGTGGCATGACAAACGTGATGTCACATTATTGACATCAGTTCACCGAAATGAAATGGTACACAGTGGCAGGCACAAGAGAGAGACCAATGAACCCATTCTAAAGCCTTCAGTTGTCATGGACTACAACCTCAATATACGCTTAGTGGACAAATGTGACATGCAGATTGGGTTTGCAGACTGTGTATGCAAGAGTTATAAGTGGTATATAAAACTTTTTTTCCATCTTGTTGATATCTCTATGCTGAATGCTTATAACATATACTAGTTGAAGACCAACAAAACACCAAAATATGGTGAATTTTGCTTGTCAGTAATCAGACAAATAATTGCAAAGTACCAAGGAGCAACACCTGCAATAGACCAGCGCCCATGAAATTACCAACACATGTCATCTCGTTTCAGGCCTGGTGATCACTACCCCATGCAACTGCCTCCTACTACTGCCAAGAAAAATGCTCAGAAGAGGTGTTATGTATGTATGCATACCACAAAACACCCACAAACACGCAGAGACACTCGTTTTATGTGTGAGGAGTGTCAAGTGCCCCTCTGCATATACCCATGTTTCAAAGACTTCCACAAGCTGCAGCAGTTCTAGGAACGTGTTTAGTGACTGTACATATGTATATATATTATGGAACAATAGTAATAAACATTGTTTTGTATTGTTTGTTTGTGTAAACAAAGTGTATACACAAACTAATAGTGATAAAGTTTGTTCTGTTATTGTGTTGTAAACAATGAGTGTATATTTGAAGAATGCACCTTACATTGGTCTCACAGGCCACATAAGTTACCTGGAATAGAAAAATATTGAAAAATGCAAGAAACCTTTGAATTAGAGTAAATAAAAGAATACCGGGTGGGCGGCAGTCGCCATTGTTGCCATACGCACGTCACTTTCTGCAAACTTTGTGGCTCTATATCTCGGTAAGTACTGATGGCAAAAAAAATTTTTTAGGCTTAAAACACTCAGAAAAATATTCCTAACATTTTCATAAGAAAAAATAATTTTTTTTTTCGAATATTTGGCGACAGAATGACAGTTTCAGAGAGGGGCCTGAAACAGTCAAAGGGTTAAATAAAGATTTACATACTGAAAACAATGAGAAATCAAGTACATACATATATAAAATAATAATAACATTACACTTACCTTTACTGAAGACTTCTGGGTAGATGGAAGACGGGAGGAGGGGATAGGAGGAAGGTGTACACTATTGTTTGGAAGGAGAATCTCCTTCCATTAGGACTTCAGGTACCAAGTCCTTATCTGGGGTTACTTCCCTTCTTTGTTTTTTAAAGACACTGGGAACAACTTGAGTCACTGGACACCTGTTGCACAAAATATCTGTCCAGAGAGCTCTATTTCTGGCATTTCTTTAACCCTTTCAGGGTCGACAGGCCCTCTCCCAGACTTGTTCTCAGGGTTGACAAATTTTTGAAAAACAAAAAACAAAATTTTTTTTTTCTTATGAAAAGACAGAGAATCTTTTCCCGGTCATAATGACACCAAAGGTATGAGATTTGATGGAAAACTTACGGAATTATGCTTTCGCGAAGTTAGCGGTCTCAACGATGTTTATGCATTGTCAATTTTGCCCACTTTGAGCCCCATTTTCGGCCAATTCCAGTGTACTTGTCGACAAAAATCATAACTATTTCGCTAGAACTCCATTTTTTTCTGTCGAATGAGTACAAGAAACCACCCATTTACTGATTTCAGCTATCCAATAAAGTGGTCAGAATTTAGCAATTTTGCCAATTTCACACAAATTTCAAAAGATGCCAATTTCCGGATAGGGTCCAGAATAAACAAGAAAGACATTCCTGGCAGTAAAATAACATTTCCTCTGTTCATTAGTCACATCCCCATGCCCCTCTTACATTCTTTTGCTTTCCACTTTGAATTTTTATTCTCACAAAAAATAGAAGATTTACTGTTATGCAGACTACTGCATTAGTGTAGAAATGGTATAAATAATATCAGCACACTTGTGAAAGAATATTAGACTCACCAGTTGATGTGTATTGGACGCATAGCATGATTTGTTTACTTTTGAACTTAGGCAAAAATTGAAGATTTCTGCTGCTTTCAGCTCAATTTCAAGGTACTTTTCATTGTAAAACCAATCAAAATCGTCTCAATTTCTGTAATATGTCTTCCATTCTATAAAATGAGACCAGGAAAACTAGAATACCATCATAAATACCATACGAAAATACAGTGCAAAGTCGCTATTTTAAACCAAAAACACTGTCAAAGTTTTTTTTTTCTCATTATGCACTGTGTGCTGCAGGATTTTTTTTTCTACTGCGCACACCGACCACATAGACCCATTCTTTCATATGTAGACCTACCAGCTTTCTCTCACTAGATTTGACGGCGCTAGAATTTAGGCGTACTAGTACGTCAAAAACCCTGGTGCGTAAGCCATACTGGTACATCAGAAACTCTGAAAGGGTTAAGATTTGTCTGAAGTGGGACACAACACTGTCATTGTATATGTTGCCAATACGGCCTGCAACAGCTTTGTCAGGGTGAAGTTCATCCATAAATGTTTGCGCTTCAGTCCACTTTGCACAAATGTCCTTAATCTTTGAAGAAGGCACCTTCCTCCATCTCTCTTCCTCCTCCTCTACAGCAATTTCCTGAGCTGTGATCTCTTGCTGTTGCAGATGAAGCTCTTGCAGCTCTGCAGTGGTTAACTCTTCATCATGGTTCTCCACCAACATTCCACATCCTCCCCACTAACCTCCAACCCCATGGACTTCCCCAATGCCACAATAGATTCCACAACTGCCATAGACTCCTTAGGGTCAGCCCTAAACCCTTCAAAATTCCTCTCTTGTACACATTGTGGCCACAATTTTCCCCAAGCAGAATTCAAAGTTCTGCAAGTCACTCCTTCGCAAGCCTTACCTATAAGGTTTATGCAAGTGAGGATATTGAAGTGATCTTTCCAGAACTCTCTTAGAGTCAATTCAGTGTCTGAGGTCACTTCAAAGCACTTTTAAAATACTGCTTTGGTGTACAGTTTTTTGAAGTTTGAAATGACCTGCTGGTCCATGGGCTGGATGAGAGGAGTTGTATTGGGAGGCAAGAACTTCACTGTGATGAAACTAAACTCCTCCACTATTTGCTCTTCCAAGTCTGGAGGAAGAGCAGGAGCATTGTCCATTACCAGGAGGCACTTGAGTGGCAATTTATTTTCCAGGAGGTATTTCTTCACACAGGGGCCAAACACTTCATTAAACCAGTCTAGGAAAATTCCCCTTGTGACCCATGCCTTATTGTTAGCCTTCCACATCACACACAAATCACTCTTGGCGACACTGTTTTTCTTGAACACTCTGGGATTTTCAGAGTGATACACCAGTAAAATCTCCACTAGCATTACTTCAAAACATGAGAGTAAGCCTATCCTTCATAGCCCTGTGTCGTGGGAGTGCCGTTTCCTCCTGCGTGATGTAGGTCCTTTTTGGCATTTTCTTCCAACAGAGGCCTGTTTTGTCACAAATGAACATTTGTTGGGGTTTAAATTCTCCAGTGTCTAAGCACTCCTGTACAAACTTCTCAGCTGCTTTTTTATCAGAACTGGCAGCCTCACCAGGCCTTATCACACTGTGAATGCCACTACACTTCTTAAATCTCTCAAACCAACCTTTGCTGGCCTTAAAATCACAAGCATCACCACTCGCTGAAGGCATTTTCTTACGAGATCGTCATGCAACTGCCTTGCCTTTTCACATATAATCAACTGCATAATACTATCTCCTGCTAACTGTTTTTGGGCAATCCACACCAACAATAACCTTTCCACTTCTTCGAGGATTTGCGATCTCTTTTTTGTCAGCATATCTACCCCTTTCGCAACAACAGCACACTTTATTTCCTTTCCCTTCGCCACGATCGAAGTGATGGTTGAATGAGGTTTGCCATACATCCTGACAAGTTCTGTAACACGCACTCCACTCTCATATTTTTCAATGATTTCCTTCTTGAATTCGATTGTGTTCCTCACTTTCTTTACCAAAGAGCTTGCACTAGCTTTCCTTGGGCCCATGGTGACTTTTTTAACAGTTGCAAGCACAAAAAACAATGGATTATGAAATGTATTGTATGAACCCGTGGGGTGATGGTCACGCACTGGTAAACAATGGCACACTGAGTGTGAATGGTGCGTGAGACTGGCTTTGTGTGCGCGGTGATGGGCGGACGCATACCGGATGGTCGCCGAATCACGAGTCCAATCACGAACTGCAAAGCTAAATTTTGCCGAAAAAACTTGCCGAAAGTTGGATTTCACTAAAGAAGATGCCCACGAAATGCGGGGATCCACTGTATATACATATGTACAGTCACTGAACACTTTCCTAGAGCTGCTGCAGCTTGTGGAACTCTGAAACATGGGTATATGCAGAGTGGTACTTTACACTCCTCACACATAAAACGAGTGTCTCTGCATTTTTGTGGGCGTTTTGTGGTATGTGCACAGACAAAACACCTCTTCTGAGCATTTTTCTTAAAAGAAGTAGGAGGCAGTTGTATGGGGTAATGATCACCAGGCTTCAGACGAGATGGCATGCATTGGTAATTTCATGAGCGCTGGTCTATTGCAGGTGTTGTTCCTTGGTACTTCAATATTATTTGTCTGATGACTGACAAACAAAATTCACCATATTTTGGTTTGTTGTTGGTTTTCAACTTGTATAGGTTATAAGCATTCAGCATGGAAATATCAAGAAGATGGAAAAAAAGTTTTATGTACCACTATAACTCTTGCCTACACAATCAGCAAACCCAAGCTGCATGTCACATTTGTCCACTAAGCGCATATTGAGGTTGTAGTCCATCACAGCTGCATGTTGTAGAATGGGTTCATTGGTCTCTCTATTCTGCCTGCCACTGTCTGCCATTTTGTTTCAGTGAACTGATGTCAACAATGTGACATCACATTTGTCATGCCACCAAAATGCCATGATGTCATTGGCACCAAAGGCCTGCACCTCATCTCTGTGAGTGCCTGTGTTGAACCTAGGCATATGCTTACAATTACCATGCACTGTGCCACACACGTCTGTCATGTTCACTCGCAAGAAATCACTGAGTATGGGGCTTGTGTACCAGTTATCAGTATATATGCCCCTTACCAAGATATGGTTTCATCATTGTTCTAACCACATCACCAGAGATACCCAATAACTTCCTGGTATCTCTCAATGTATTACTGCCAGTGTACACAATTAATATCCAAAACCAGATCAATTTTGCAGTCACACAGTACAAATAACTTTATACCAAAGCATTTCCTCTTGCTTGGTATATACTGCTTGAATGACAGTCTGCCTTTGAAGAAAATCAAAGACTCATCAAAAACAAACTTCCTGAAGGGATAAAAATACATACAGCACATTTGTTCTAGGTACATAAACACATTCCTGATCTTAATTAACCTGTCATTTCTGTCAAGCCTGGTTTTGTCTGAGAAGTGTAGCATACGTAACAGTATCAAAAAATGATTCACTGGTATAATATCACTAAAACCTGGGGTTGAAATCAGGCATTCCGTCAACCAGTATGTGGTGACAGTGTGCTTATACACATGTGGCATAAGCATTATTGTGGCAAAGAACAGGTACATCTTTCGCACTCCCCTCAGCCCTTTCTAGTTCAGTCTCTTGCTGCCCTTTACCCTTTCACCATCCACTGCCCCGCTGTTATCTGTAACCTATTACTCATCCATCTCCCTTTTGCCACCTGATGCCCTCGCTTCCTTCCTGCCCTGCAGCGCTGTATAGTCCTTGTGGCTTAGCGCTTCTTTTTGATTATAATAATAATCTGCCACAGTTGTGTCCTTCCACTGGTGTAGCCATGACCTTGGTGAAAGAACTGCATTTGCCATGGTGTACTCATAGTATGTTGCTTTCCCTGACAATAATTTCCATCAGGGGTTCATCGAAGAATAACTGAAAGCATCCCAGTTCAGTGGCATTGTTCCCAAGTGTACACGATGGCCGTATTCCACTTTGTTTCCTCAAGATCATGGGGATTGGGAACAAAATTGGCAACTTGCTGCCAATCCCAGATGCGGTCTGCTGGTGGGTTCTGGACATTGAAAGGTGGTTGTGGTTGTGCAGGTTGTGGTTGTGGATGTTGTGGGAGTGTGGGGGTGGTTGAGGGTGGTTGTGGCTGTGCTGAGGTTGCAGCATGGGTAGTAGTGTGGCCCACTGCTGATGCCACATGACTCATGCCACCACCATCACCTGCTGCCCTATGCACATTACACATCCCCATTGTAACAATATCGTCATCTTCACTCTCAGGTCGTGGTGTAGGGCCACAGGATGTACTCTGAGATTTACCCTTTTGCCTTGGTAGGGCATATGGCACACTACCAGAACACATGCTGCGTAATACATACTGCCATTTCACTGGTGAATATTACCCCTCACTGTTGCAACTCGAGCTGCTTTCAATAACTTGGAAATCACTATCATTATCACTTTCACTGCTCAGATCCGAGTCCTGTAGACGGGGAAATAGTTTCCTCTTTCATCCTGGTACAGGTGAATGTGAATGAGACGGCCCAGCACCAGAGGTGGAAGGTTGAGGGTCATCTGAGTTTTCGTCACTAATTATTTTATCCTGGGCACTGCTTTTGGTCACATCCTCTTGAAAACCATGGAATTCACTTTCACTGGCACTTCCATCGGTGTTAGAACTATCACTTGGGAACAGAAGACCTCCAATTTATCACTTGGGAACAGAAGACCTCCAATTTGGCAAGGAGTGAGGCACTTCTTACTGTGAGGCATGGTGAACAAGGATTACCAAGATGGCATTCCCCCAATGCACCACCGAGTCCCCGATTTTTTTCACAGGGCGCACACCCACCATGCAGACCCATTCTCTCACATGTAGGCCTACCAGCTTTCTCCCACTTGATTTGAAGCCGCTAGAATTTGTGTATTAATACATTGGAAACATTAGCTCGTAAGACGTATATACGACCGAAACAGTCAAAGGGTTAAACTATCCAAATGTAGATCTACGTTAGTACTGCTAGCTCTCCTAGAGCAAACAGTGTGGCAAACACCAGGGATTCACTGATGTCATGTATTAAAACTCCCCTCTTAAGAGGAAAATGATGTTGACCCAAAGTTTAGTGGCTGAGAGATGGATGTGGCCACAAGTGGTCGAGGAAATATCAAAAACCTCGATAATAACCCATGTGCAACATTTGTGTAACATCCTTTCAATTTTGGTACCACTGGTATTGTCATCCTGCCAGAATGTCCTGTAACCTATGCCCTAAGTAGAGAGAAATAATTCTGGAACATGTGTAATGCGTATTTGGCCGGCTGGCCAACTGACTTTGGCTGTCTCTCTGTCTGTATCTGTCTCTGTGTCTATATCTCTGTCTTTGTCTACTCTCTCTCTCTCTCACATGTACAAGTACAGTTATTATAGTGTAAATTACCTAGGATAACTCAAAAATTCCAGGCAAAGTGCTATACAGTGCTTGAGGATGTAAGGCATAATAAGCATGACTGGCAAGTAATACAGATTTTCACTTGATGAGGAATCAGACATGACAACTCTGCATTGTGTGTAATACCTGTTGGTTTACAAGCCGCTCTCTGAGACAGTGACAAGCAGACGGAAAGACAGACACACACAGGCAGACAAAAAGACAGACACACACATGCAGATAGAAAGACAGACACACACAGGTAGACAGAATGACAGATAAGCAGCTAGACAGACAGATAGACAGACAGACATACATGTTTGTGTAACAGTGAAAACAAATAAAGCCAGGATTCCCTGGAGCAGTGCACCATCATCAAGTGTCACTCATCATAACACCATGCTTAAAGGAGTTTCATATATACTCCAGCATGTCTAAAACACTGCTGAGACTTATAAATATTTTGTATATATTTCTGGACAATAGTAAATGACCAAGGCAGGTGAAAACGTTCACCTTTCAGTGTGTTTGTGAATATTTGAGTACTATTTCAGTACCTAATATTAGTGTCAAAACAAATATTGGCTATGAAATCACAAGAACTACTATAAATTGTAATTATCAGAACATAAAAATTATAAATTAAAGTAAAAATGAGAAAAAAGAGTATATCGGCAACACTTCTGCAAGTGGCAGTACTCCATGGTGCCGTCAGGTGATACTGTATTCAGAATGCTGGCAGTGAAAATGTAGATCTACGTTTGGACAGTTTAAAGGTTAAAAGTGAGTAACAGGGCAATTCACTTTACAGGGGTTGCCTGGAACCTAACCCGCTGTATAACTGGAACTCTCCTGGAAGTGAAATCGGATAAGAAATACTGCTTTTGTCGATGGTGCCTCTGATCATAACATGGGTGTCTATGGATAGATTGTTACAAACAATTTCCAGGAATGCATCTTAATTTGTGTGTGAGGGTTCAATTGTGTACAATTTTTTTTTTACACTTTGCCTATGTTTAAAAATCGTAATTTGGTGAATGTCACTCTACTACCTTAGATTAAAGGTTGAGAATGAAATGAAAATTTATATGGTTTTAATTTATTGAATAATCTGTTATTAATCTACTATTTACAAAGTAAATTACAAACATAACTACACACAGAAATCTGAATGGTAACATAGGTACTTCTGGAATGTGGGCTCATAATTACAATAATTCCCAAAGTGTTGGCCCATGTGGTGGTAAAAGTAGAAGCCATCATACTCAAGATTTAATGACTAAATGTTGATTCTCAGTTAGCAATGTTATCAGCCACTTTCATAGGATGATTTACCTGTGAGCACCAGTCCGAACTGCAGAAAAATTTTGCATTGGAGTCACAAAAGTTATAAGATGGCCTAAAAACAAAAAAAATAAATAAATAAATAAACAATTGATCCATTCCATCATCCTCAAGAGAATGTTTCATAAATTAAGGAAGCTTTAATTCCACTGCCATTATTTAGCATTTACTGGTAATATGTATATATACTGAAACCTATTTTACCAACAAACATTTGTACTTTTCAATGATTTTCACCATTATGTAAAGTATGTGTTTATATTACTTTTCTGATATTGAATAATGCTCTACAGCAGCGTAACACTTGCTAAAAAATATAAAGTTGAAAAGTGTTAACAGTATTGTAACATGAAGACTAATTTACCAGTTACTTATTGTAGACTATGGCAGGTATCACAAACAACTGCAACACTGATCCTCATAAAATTGAAGTGTATGAAAACTTTTATCACCAAAGTTAAAAGTATGTGAAATTACGTATCACTTATGGTATTTTATTAATTCATAAAGACACAAAATCTTTTTTAAATGCCTAATAGTATTTCCAAATAATTAAAGTATATGTAAATACAAATTATTTCAGTGCCAAGGGAACATCTAACAGTATATTGTGCATTACACACTGATCTCTAATGAAAACTGTAAAAAATAAATATGAATGTTAAATTCTGGGACATATCAAGCCCATACATCATTTCCAACTTGAGGAAATCATTTATTACTTCTAATATAGTACAAAAGAATTGGGCACACTCCCCAGTGTGACCCACAAACAGATTCATTTGCTATCACCAAAGCACCATTGTGCATGTCTCTGCAGCTGGTGTTTGACTAGGGTTCAACTAAGGTTGACCGAGTTCACAAGCTACACCGAATATTAGTACAACAGCCACATCAAATGGTTGGTGAATGTCAACAGTGAAACAAACATAATATGATTTCAAATACACTAATGGAATTCTATACCAAGAGCACATTTTTAATTTCTTATGACATAATGTTGATTAATTATGTCAAGTCTTAGACTTGTAGAATGAACATCCACCGTACTTTTGTCCCACTGAACTGATACAGTTAAACAGTCATGCATTCAGTCTCACAGATAAGAATACATGTACAATGTACACCTGTCACTCATACACACTGATGATCCTAACTGCATGTGACACGGTACATGCCATGAGTTTGAAAAACAAGTTTCCTATAAATATCTGTAATGGCATCCTGAGTACACCATTGTTAATGTATTATAATAACTTACAAAATTTTCATTTATAAACTTCTGGCATAAGGAAAACTAAAGATATAATGAGATCTTAAAATAAAGAGTCTTTACTACACTGTTCTTGGTGAAAAGTATCTGACTGGAGTAAATATTTATTCTGACAAGAATTTATATAATTTTTTTGAGTGTTTGCTTCAGAAAATCCTTTACACTTGGTCAATACATTTGTATACAAAAATGTGACTTCGAATAATGTTGTACATAGTACTCTCTACCTAACACTTAGGAATAAAAAAATAATTTATATGAAATTATTTTCAGCTTTGGAGTACAGTACATGTGACTCAGAGCACTTGAAAATATAGGCCAAAATAAATCAAATTCTCCTGTTCTGAACTTAATCCTACAGTCATACAATGCTATTAAACCAATGCAGAAAAAAGCTATTTAACAAGTGTCCAAGACAATGGATACACTGGTAGGAAAGATATGTGGGAAAGGTGTTTGTGCAAGTCACCAGGCTCTGTGCAGCCCAGAACCATACATGCAGAGAGATATTACTCTACTATATGTAAACCCTAACCAATTCAAGAACCTTTTACAAAACTGTCTTAATTTTCCTATTACAATGTAGAGATATGTACTGTAGAAAATAAACATTCATATGCATTCCTGCTTAATGTTTCAGACACAGATGAAGACGTTTAATCATGATAAACTGGAGTACTGGCATGCCTCTGGCAAGAAGTGTTCGAATGAATAATGGTAAAAGTGTTTCTTCTTTTGGGTCACCCTACCTCGATGGAAAATGGTCAGTGTGTTAAAAAAAAATTCATGTGAAACTATACTTCTTGGTTACTTTGTGCTCTTCGTCTCACTGTAAAGTGTTTCTAAAGCACTAACATTTTCATGCAGAAATACCTATCATAATGGTGCCTCATTATACGCTTGAAGATACAGAATACATCACTGTTGTAAAATTTTGTAACATTAAAACTCAGAGTTTTGAAGGATGGCAAGATATTAACAGATTAAATTGTTAAAGTTATAATAATTTATACTAGAACCAGGAGGGTAAAGCAATAAAATTCAAATATGAGTATGAAAGGATACATACAAAGAATGATGTGGGTCAGTTACATTTCTTCAACAAGAATAACAAGGAATGATGAATCTGAAACATGAATACTGAAGTAATCAGTAAAATAATACGGAATTTACAATGTAGTATCATGCAATGCATCCAACTACTATGTATAACAAGACACCTGAGATGTGTAGCTTCCATGAATAATAAACATGCAGTATAAATAGTAAGGGGAGAAAGAAAAATGGAACAACTTCATTCACTTTATTAACCCTGGAGAAATAGTAACCCAGGATAACCCAAGAGCCAGCAGGGCTTATTTTCCCTAGGATGCAACCCATAACCATCTCTAACACCTGGGAACCTATTTAATTTCAGGGAACAAGTATTAGTGATGTAAAAGACTAGGCATTACATTTAGTTTCCATCCATGTCCTTTTGTTGTTGCTTGTTGATTTTGAAATTAAAACTTGAGAATGGTGGAGTACTGCAGTAGGCCTACAGGCCCATGCTAAGCATTTCTAACTCATTTCAAACTGCCCTACTCATGTACCTTTCTATCCTGTTATAATACCTGCCCAAAGTTGTTGCCTTAGTGATGCTACTTGAGTGTATTATGCTACTGAAGCAAGAATTATGGATAGTTTTAAAAATAGGTTGGAGAGACATGCGAGTGGGTGCGAGTTATATCTGCTAAGCATGGACCTATAGGTTGCTGCAGTGCTCCACTATCATGAGGAAAATAGTGATGATATCCTACTGAGCCTAATTGGATGTAGTGAAGTTCAGAGTCAGAGTACATGTAGCTAAAAAGTTGCATAATTTTACCTTAAATTCTGGTATAATTTGACCTTGACTTCAGTGAGAGCATTACTGTGGCTCTATTGGGCTGAGGTAAATGAATGTGGATGGCTCTCTTGTCAGCATTAAACACATGCCAGGCTTGTAGCCACCCTCAGAAATAATTTTCTCCAGCTCTGCAGAGAAATTTTTTTGTGGGAGCATGGTCAGTCATCGACACACTTTCCCACTACACTTGATATTATGCAGTAAACCATGTACTTTAAAACTGCTATGCTCATTGCTGATTGGATAACTAAAGCGTAAAGAACATTTATCAGTGCTCAGTAATAACCCACATTGAGACAAACTCAGAAGATTAATTGATCTGTATATTTTAATTCCCCTTAGTTAGTAGGTTGGTAGACAGCAACCGCCCAGGGAGGTACTACCATCTTGCCAAGTGAGTGTAAAACGGAAGCCTGTAATTGTTTTATACGATGGAAGGATTGCTGGTGTCTTTCTTCTGTCTCATAAACATACAAGATTTCAGGTAAGTCTTGCTACTTCTACTTACAATTAGGTCACACTACACTTGCATATTTTTTTTTTTTTTCAACAAGTCGGCCGTCTCCCACCGAGGCAGGGTGACCCAAAAAAGAAAGAAAATCCCCAAAAAGAAAATACTTTCATCATTCAACACTTTCACCACACTCACACATTATCACTGCTTTTGCAGAGGTGCTCAGAATACAACAGTTTAGAAGCATATACGTATAAAGATACACAACATACCCCTCCAAACTGCCAATATCCCAAACCCCTCTTTTAAAGTGCAGGCATTGTACTTCCCATTTCCAGGACTCAAGTCCGACTATATGAAAATAACCGGTTTCCCTGAATCCCTTCACTAAATATTACCCTGTTCACACTCCAACAGATCGTCAGGTCCCAAGTATCATTCGTCTCCATTCACTCCTATCTAACACGCTCATGCACGCTTGCTGGAAGTCCAAGCCCCTCGCCCACAAAACCTCCTTTACCCCCTCTTTCCAACCCTTTTGAGGACGACCCCTACCCCTCCTTCCTTCCTCTATAGATTTATATGCTTTCCATGTCATTCTACTTTGATCCATTCTCTCTAAATGACCAAACCACCTCAACAACCCCTCTTCTGCCCTCTGAGTCTTGCTGTATAGTCCTTGTGGCTTAGCGCTTCTTTTTGATTATAATAATAATTCTGCCCTCTGACTAATGCTTTTATTAACTCCACACCTTCTCCTAATTTTCTGCATAATATTTACACCACACATTGCCCTTAAACAGGACATCTCCACTGCCTCCAACCGTCTCCTCGCTACTGCATTTGCCACCCAAGCTTCACTTGCATATACAAGCATATATATATATATATACACACACCCCTCTGGGGTTTCTTCTATTTTTTTACTAGTTCTTGATCCGGTTTATTTCCTCTTATCTCCATGAGGGAAGTGGAACAGAATTCTTCCTCCATAAGCCATGCATGTCGTAAGAGGTGACTAAAATGCTGGGAGCAAGGGGCTAGTAACTGCTTCTCCTGTATACATTACTAAAGTTAAAAGGAGAAACTCCCTTTTCTTTTTAGGTCACCCTGCCTCGGTGGGATATGGCCAATTTGATGAAAAAACAAAAAAAATTTGTTTTTTCATCTTCTGAGATCCTCTTCAGAAGATCCCAGAAGGGAATCGTAATACATGTATACAGATCAGTTAATCTTCTCAGAATTTCTGTCTCCATGAGAGTTATTATTGATCATTGCCGATTGTTAATTCTCTAACACTAAATGCCTCGCACTGCCTCCATGACAGTTGCACCATCTTTAAGCATATCTGTCACTTCAATTTTTTTTGCAAAACAGGCCAAGTTTTACATTTAAACTTTATAGTACCTTCAGCATCACTGATATTCATTTTCGGTGCCATGATTAATATTCAGAGGCTTGATGGGGTGATTATTATTATATAATCATAGCCAAGCACTAAACCCATAAGGGTCTAAGATGGGGTGATGAACACAGAAGTGTGATGTAGAACCCATCTGCAAGGCATCTGACAGCATGGCCTTCCTTTAAAACAAAGGCTTTATTCCAAGTGTTGAGGGACAACATCCCACTCCACAATCAAGTCTGATTTCACACGAAACATTATTTTCCCAAACTTTACCATTAAGGGTAATCTTAAACAAAGTTTAATTAGTGATAAACAGCACTAAAAACATGATATGCAGTAGTGAAAAAATGTAAGGGATACCCTTCTCTCACACACAGTGAGACTAAGAGTGTGAATGAGTGAGCTTGTGCGCGCTCGTCTATATGTGGATGCGGGGATCAATTTACAGCTAATGTGTGTGTGTGTGTTATATACACACATACGCATTATATAAAGCCTCTCCTCACTTAACGATGGAGTTCCATTCCTAAGACCATGTTGGTAAGTGAATTTGTCCCTATTATTATTATTATTATTATAATCAAAAAGAAGCACTAAGCCACAAGGGCTATACAGCGCTGCAGGGTAGGGAAGGAAGCGAGGGTATTGGATGGCAGAAGGGAGGAGGGATGATCAGTAGGTTACAGAAAACAGCGGGGCAGGGGATAGTACGGGGGTAGAGGGTAGCAAGAGATTGAAGTAGAAAGGGCTGAAGGTATCAGAATTTGTGAAGTAAGTCAGTTGTTGTCAAAAAGTCAATGAGAGAGTCCGGATGAAAGGTGGGTCCATCAGCGAGAAGGGAATGTAAAGAGAGAGCAGCGGAGCGAAGATGACGACGGAGGTAGAATTTGTCCCTAAGTGAGGAGCATAGTATAATGGTAGTGGTTTGTGTTAACCATCTTTGATATTGTTTTAATGTCAACCTTGCACCATTTATAACATTTCTGGTATATTTTTAAATGTTTATACAGTAGTGTACTGTATATTGTAATAAACAGAATAGACTAAATCAGCTCTAATATATATTATTTAGGTATGCATACTGGTCAGAGAGCCCATCGTAAGTCCGAGTCATCAGTAAACAAGTATGTCGCTAAGTGAGGAGAGGGTGTATATATCTATATTTTCAATGAGCCAGCCACATCCCGCTGAGGCAGGGTGACCAAAAAAGAAAAACGAAAGTTATTCTTTTTAAATTTAGTACAATTTATACAGAAAAAGGGGTTACTAGGCCCTTGCTCTTGCCATTTTAGTTGCCTCTTATGACATGAATGGCTTAAGGAGGAAGAATTCTGTTCCACTTCCTCATGTTAAGAATATAAATATAGATGTAATTTTAATACATCGGCTGTCTCCCACTGAAGCAGGGCAACTCAGAAAGAGAACACTTTCCCCATCATTCACATATAATCAATGTCTTTGCTGAGGCACTCAGATACAACAGTTTAAATGTCACTCCAAATAATCAATTTTCCAAACTCCTCCTTTGAAGTGCAAGCATTGTGCTTCCCACCTCCAGGACTCAAGTCTGGCTAACTAGTTTCCTTGAATCCCTTCACAAAATATTACCCTGCTCACATCCCAACAGCTCATCAGGTCCCAAAAACCATTCAACTCCATTCACTCCTATCTAACATGCTCACACATGCCTGCTGCATGTCCAAGCCTCTTGCACACAAAACCCCTTTTACCCTCCTTTTCTAGGATGACCCCAACACCACCCCTGCCAAATGAGTGCAAAACAGAAACCTGTATTTGTTTTATATGATGGTATGAGTGCTGGTGTCTTTTTTCTGCCTCATAAACACACAAGTTAACAAATATATCTTGCTACTTTTACTTACAATTAGGTTACACTACACAAGTATGAACACATTTATGTATACACACTTGTTTGAGTTTCCTTAGATTTTTTCTTAATAGTTCTTGTTCTTATTATTTCCCTTTCATATCCATGGGGAAGTGGAATAAGAATCTTTCCTCTGTAAGCTATACGTGTTGTAAAAGTCAACTAAAATGCCAAAAGCAATGGGCTAGTAACCCATCTTCCTGTACAACTTACTAAAAACGAAAAGAAGTAAACCTTTTTCAACAAACCAGCCATATTCCACCGAGGCAGGGTTACCTAAAAGAAAAATGAAGGTTTCTCTTTTTAAATTTGGTAATGTATACAGGAGAAGGGGTTACTTGCCCCTTGCTCCTGGCATTTTAGTCACCTCTTACGACATGCATGGCTTACACACGTTGTTTATAGAGGAAGAATTCTCCAAGGGATACCAGGTATATCTTGCTACTTCTACTTACACCTAGGTCACACTACACATGCATGTACACGCATATCTATACATACCCCTCTGTGTTTTCTTCTATGTTCTTAATAGATCTTGTGTTTGTTTATTTCATCTTATCTCAATGGGGAAGTAGAACAGAATTCTTCCTCCATAAGCTATGCATGTTGTAAGAGGCGACTAAAATGCCAGGAGCAAGGGGCTAGTAACCCTTTCTCCTGTATATATTACTAAATTTAAAAGGAGAAACTTCCATTTTTCCTTTTGGGCCACCCTGCCTTGGTAGGCTATGGCCAGTTTGCTGAAAATAAGTTACTGGTTTAGGTATTTACTATACTGTACTTTATACTGCTATTCTAGAATGTACCCTTTCTACTTATAAAAGAATGTTTACTGTAAAACTGATGGGGCGTTATGCTGGCAGCAGCCTCATACATCTCATGTTTGTTGGGTCTCTTGAAATCATCATTTTCCCTTGTGCTTGATTTAATCTTGTTTTGTTCATCATGGCCTAGGTGTATAGTAGGCTATACCATCTAGATTTGTGGAAGTACATTCTACAATGTTTGCACAATGACAAAATCGTTAAACGACGCATTTCTCAGAATGTATCCCTGTATGTGTGTGTATGTACAAGGGGCTTGGATATACAGCAAGCATGTGTGACCATGTTAGACAGGAGTGGAGACATATGGTTTTTGGGACCTGATGAGCTGTTGAGTGTAAGGTAATATTTTGTGAATGAATTCAGGGAAACCAGTAATCCAGATTTGAATCCTAGAGGTGGAAAGTACAATGCCTGCACTTTAAAGGAGGGGCTTTGGATATTTGCTGGTTTGAGGGGACATCTGAACTGTTGCATCTGCATGCTTCTGGCAAGACAGTGATAGTGTGAATGATGGTGAAAGTGTTTCCTTCTTGGGTCACCCTGGCTTGGTGGGAGATGACCAGTATAATGGGGAGGGAGCGAGGAAAAAAAAAAAAGGTAGTAGGTTGGTAGACAGCAACCATCCAATAAGATACTGCCATCCTACCAAATGAGTGTGAAATGGAAACTTGTAATTCTGCACAATGGTAGGCTTGCTGGTGTCTTTTCTTTCTGTCTCATAAATATGCAAGATCACAGTTACGTAACATCTTGTTGCTACTTATACTACGGTCATACTACATATACATGTACATGTATACACATGCTCATCGAGTTTTCTTCTATTTTTTTAATAGTTCTTCTTATTTATTTCATCTCCATGAGGAAGCAGAAAAAATCTTTGTTCCATAAGCCATGCATGTTGTAAAAGGTGACTTAAATCCCAGGAGTAAGGAGCTAGTAACCCCTTCTGTATAAATTACTAAATGTAAAAAGAAGAAAAATCTCCTAGTTTTCTTCTTTTTCAGGTCACCTTGCCTCAGTGTGATATGGCCAGCACATTGAAGAAAGAAAACAAATTTTAACAGTTATATTCAGAGAGTTATGTTTGCTGGGGTTGAGTCTCAGCTCCTCACCCTGCCTTTTAAACTACATTCACTGGCAGGTCTTGTCATACTTACTCTTGAAACTGTGTAATAAGTTTGCCACCACCACTTTATCAAAGTCACTAAAAAACAGGCTAATTGAGAGGCAAGAAACAAGTGCTTAGGGATGCAGCTGGAAGTTGAAGACAAACATGAGCTTCAGGGATATCAGGAAGTATTTCTCCAGTCTCAAAGTGGAATGATCTCAATGAAAAAGTGGTGGAAGCAGGCTCCATACATAGTTTTGAGAGCAGGTATGACAGGGCCCACATGGCCAGAAGTTAATCTGGCAAAAATGAAGTTGAGAGGCAGGGCATGGAGCTAGGGCTCCACCCCTGCAATTACATATGAGTATATACATACTGTACATACATACATAAACAGTGAGGGAGTATGAGAACCTCTTGAGTTTTTGGGGCTGGAGCATCAAGCAGGTTGTGTGACTATGTTTGATAGTAGTGAATGGTTACAAGTGATTTTTTGTGTTATTGGAGAGAACATGGTAGTTTTTATGAAGGAATTCAGAGAAATCAGTTAGCTGGGCTTGAGTTCTAGAGGTGGGAATGGCAGTACCTCCACTCTGAAGGAGGGGTGAGGATGTTGCAGTCGGTAAAATACAATTTGAAAGTATTGGACACAATAAGTCAAAACACAAGCCAGCAGTATGAATAATTAACAGTAGGACTTATTTTGTATAAATTTAAATTATTTGTAAAGTCTTAACATTTCAGGTGAATATCCAACAAGGGTAAAAAATACTGTACAAGACTGGCCACTTGTAATTTCTATGTTAAGGAACGCTGACAAACTGCCACTTACAATAAATATTTGTAGTGTGTTGTGACAAATAACAAACTAGCTCGATCCCTTGATAATGCCTTGTGTAAGACATAAAATAGTTCTTCAAATATGATTTTGGTGTATTTTTAAGAAATCTTCATACTTAATGCATAATAATTTTTCTATTAATTTCGTCTGTATGGTAAAACAGGAGACTTCTAATACAGTCAAACAAGATCAGATTTTAACAAGGTTTACAATATTCACAGGCACAGATACCTAAAATGCAGAGAAATCATACAGATTTTATGTTATGAAGGATGAAGAAAATGTTACCTCATTTTGGATTTATGTTAAATCCAAATGGCTCTTCAAGACACTCTTTATTAAACTAATGTTTATATTTCATGTGTATTTGTTGGTCTTAGTCATGCTTAATTTATGATCTTATTCCCCTAAAGCCTTAACTTGGTTTAAACCAGTGCTCCTGGGCACTCTACCCAACCAACCTGTAAGTCAGTTACATATCACAGCTTCAAGCCAAAATAATCCACCAAAATATTGTGAAATAATATGGCTCTCCATTATCCAACTGAGTACATTCAAAATTACCTACAACTGTTATGATTAGATATAATTCTGAGAATTTCATGAAAGAACATCACCTATAATTCAAATTAATTACTTTAACATTTCAAGATAACTGGGCTGATAATCATGTTTTTACTTCACTGTAGTACATATATAAAAGAAAAAAAATAATAAAAATTACTGTAGTTAAACATTGTAATAAACTGTTTTTTCTATGCACACCTATGTTACTTAGTGACATCATACATCTTATTTCCAAAACAAGTCTTACAGTCACATGATAACAGCAGTTTTGTTTGGAAGCATGCTAGCTACAAATCATTTCTATGGTACTGGCAGCCTTGTAAGGAGCCAATTCTGAAACCACAGCTGTAAGTCAGTAACCACTTATAATGGCACACGTTAGTATTTCAATGAAGTGACCATACATTTATCTTTTGGAATTTATTGTCAGAGACTAGTTACAATATTGATTTACATTATTATGTGGTTTCAGAATTGATGCCAAAATCTGATGTGTGGAGGTTTATGTCCCTCACATTATGGCTGCTGCTATCTCTTATCAAACACCACAGGTTTGAACTCTCCTCCTGAATTGAGACTTCTTCCACCCAAAGCTGCCGTCCCATCACGACCAATATATAATTGTAGACCTGAAGCTGAAAAAAAATACAGGAATTTTTAAGACAAGGCATTTTTCTACACGCGGGACACCTTTTCTCACATGGAACGGAGGGAAGGGGGCGAAATGTTTTGGATAATGAAATACCCAACTTTAGTTACTTAACTTAAACAAAATAAAATATTCAAAACATAAGGAAAGGAATCTACCTACTGAATACAATACAGGGTACATTCTATGAGGCTTCTATTATACAACATGGTCATTATATGAGGATTACACACATTAAGTAACTCTGTACTACTTGATCAAATTATTTTATGTCCTCATGCTTCAGGCCTACTTCTAAGAAAATTTAAGTGGGCAAGCAAGTTAAGAGTATTTTACTAATCACAAATAAAAATAAAAACAAACAATATATGCTCATTTATTAATCAGTCAGTTTGAAATGTATTTTATTCTTTACAAATAAAACATATTTAATGAAATGAACTTTTTGGTGTACTGATGTTATATATTATCATCCACCAGTCAGTTTGTTTCTCAAATATTGAAGTATCCCTGTACAATAGTTTTTTCATAAATGGGAATTTCAATATGTGTTAACTTGGAGATCATTGTACCTTCACTATTGCACTCACAAAAATGCTACTGCAGTCAGATGAAGGTCAATTAAGCTGCTCCAACTCACATTCAAGCCAAATGAGTAGTCTACTGTTTGCACCAACTCTATCATTGCTATATAATTAAGCAAGCACAGAAGCCCTCGACTTAACAGACTTAAAGGAAGGGATGGGTGGGAAGTGATAACTGATTGTGGTAGGCAGAGATACTATTATAGCAATAAGAATTAATTAAAAAACCAGCATATTTTTTCCATTACTTCCAATTCAACTGACCCAGTGAATTCTATCCTGTATTTCTGAAGTCCCTTAAATCGAGGTTTGTTAAATTGTGGTTTTACTGTATTTTAACCTTGTGAGGAAATATATGTATATCATTTGAGCAATATTATTTCACTTTATTAAGCAGGCAATTTTTTGGTGCATGGGCAACTACTCACCCAGTTAACATGTTAGAAGTAGGCCATTATGCTTGCCTCAAACACTAGTCAATATGTACTATGTAAATAATTTATACTTTATACCACAGACTACACCTTCACAATACAACTTTACCATTAGTTTTCTATGGTGTTCACACAGATATCTAAATCCTTTACTTTTTTAATCCCCAGTTCTATTTCTAAAAAATGCATTTTTGATTTTTACCACTCAATTTTCCTTCATTTAATAAATAAAACTTACTTTTTTCTATTATTAGGGAGGAATAGGAGCCTTGCCTGTGTATTATTATTATTAATAATATAGTCAGATTAAAAGCTATACTCATGAGGGTTAATCAGCACTGCACAAGGAAGAGGCTGATGGCAGTGGGAATGAGAGAGAAGTGTCACGGGTGAGCAAAAAGCAAGATGATGTAACAAACAAATACATGAAACAATTTCAGTTAGTCACAGAAAACATGCCCTGCATGACAGCAAAGGAAGAGGAAAAGTTAATGAAGATATATTAGATACGTCAAACTGATATGGCTAATCCCACCCTATTCTGTGCTTTGTTTGCAACTGTGTTATTATGATTTTGCAAGTCATGATATGACTATTTTTGCAGTGTGATGCTAAGTAGCTTCCATTCAATTATTGTGTCTATTATTTTTTTTATCTATTTGTAGCTACAGGAGTAGAACTACTCATGGGATCTTGTCTTCAGTAGCTAATTCACCATATCTTTATTGTTTTAATTTGTAATGGCTGTAGCACCTACTACCCTCACTTTTTATCCTTTCCACTATTCAACTATGTACTCTGGAGATGGGGAAGGCAAAAGGAAGAAGGGGGAGACAAAACGAGGAAGGGGAAAGGCAATAGGAGAGAGGAAGAGGGAGTCAAGAGGATGGAGGAAGAGGGAGGAGATACAAAAGGAGAGACAGGGAAGGAGAGAGCGGTAAGGCCAAGAGGGAGGAGGTTACGGCAGAGGCTACAGAGCAAGAGGGAGAGGAGGAGGAAATGATGCCAGAGATGATAATGATAAAGCCAAAGATGATCAAAAAAAAAAAAAAAGAGGAAAATGAGCAAGAAAAAGACAGGATGAAAAGGAAGCTGAAGAAAAAGAATAAAAGACTTTCTAGTATCCTTTTGGCTAATCTTTTTTTTCTCCATTTACGGCTGTGTCCTGTTTTTTTTTTATAAGGGTACTGTACTAATTTCTCTTTTATCTATTCTCTTGTGCCTTTTAATGACCTTATACAGTAGGGCACCACTTATATGGCAGGTTAGGTTCCAGGCTACTGCTGTAAAGCAAATCACTTATTTTCACTTTTAAATGCATGTAAATACCTAATAACATGTTTACAATATCACATATTACATTAGCAATAGAGTGGACCCTCAACCAGCGATATTAATCCATTCCTGAGAGCTCATCGTTAATCGAAATAATCGTTAGTCAAGTTAATTTTCCCCATAAGAAATAATGGAAATCAAATTAATCCGTGCAAGACACCCCAAAGTATTGAAAAAAAAAATTTTTACCACATGAAATATTAATTTTAATACACACAAACTGAAGAAGACATGCACAGTTACATGACACTTACCTTTATTGAAGATCTGGTGATGACTGATGGGATGGGAGGAGGGGAGACCGTTGATCTCGTTAGTGTTTAGAAGGGGAATCCCCTTCCATTAGCACTTGAGGCAGCAAGTCTTTTTCTGGGGTTACTTCCCTTGTTCTTTTAATGCCACTAGGACCAGCTTCAGAGTCACTGGACTTCTGTCGCACAACATATCTGTCCATAGAGGCCTGTACCTCTCGTTCCTTTATCCTAAAGTGTTTCACAACATTGTTAGTGTAATAGTCACCAGCACGGCTTGCAATAGCTGTGTGAGGGTGATTTTCATCAAAAAAGGTTTGCACTTTAAGCCACTTTGCACACATTTCCTTAATCTTTGAAGTAGGCAACTTCTTCAATTTCTCTCTCCCCTCCTCCGAAGCAGTTTCCTCAGGTGTGGCCTCTTACTGTTGAAGATGATCTAGCAGCTCATCAGTGGTTTGTTCTTCATTGTCCTCCTCCACCAACTCTTCCACATCCTCCCCACTAACCTCACCAATATGAACACTAGTTCCAGGCATTTTTTCCTGTTCACCTGGGTGTTAGTCAACTGTTGTGGGTCGCATCCTGGGGGACAAGATTAAGGACCACAATGGAAATAAGTTAGACAGTCCTCGATGATGCACTGACTTTCTTGGGTTATCCTGGGTGGCTAACCCTCCGGGGTTAATCGTTTCTCGGTAATTGTTTCACGTTAAGCCACACCAACAACACTCTCTCCACATCTTCGAGTAATACAGCTGATGGTGGTGCAGCAATAACAACAGCTGACTGTGGTGCAGCAGCAGCTGCACCTTTGGCAAGAACAGCTTCCTTGATTGCCGTTTTCTTACCCACAATAGTAGCGATGGTTGATTGGGGTTTATTATACAATCTGACCAGCTCAGAGACACGCACTCCACTTTCATGCTTAGCAATGATCTCTTTCTTCATCTCCATAGTAATTCTCACCCTTTTTGCTGTAGGGTTGGCACTGGAAGCTTTCTTGGGGCCCATGGTGACTTATTTTGCAGGTGCAATCACTACAAAGGCTGTGATAATATGAAATGTTCCAGTTGTTGTATGTTTGGAAGCGACTGCGGTGGCTGGCTGGCTTGTAAACACTGACATCCAAGGGACAAGTGAGGCGCGCTCAGGCCAAAGTGGACGCGTATGGTATGGAACAAATAGCGCTGGTCGGGTTTTTAAGCGCTAGTTGAGGCAAAATTTTTGCGTTTAAATGTATCGCTAGTCAGATTTATCGTTAATCGATGCCATCGCTGGTTAAGGGTCCACTGTACAACTAGGCATAAAAAAGGTAAAAATGCTCATACAGTACAACTAAGGGTGGTCAGATGAACACATATTAAGACCTGTTCACTTTGTGTTCATGTGAGTTCATTTTGCATCATGCATATGATTGTGAAGTATTTTCTCCACAATACAAACATTGTGTACAAGTTGTCTTCATGTCGGTGCAGTAGAATAACAGCAACAATCCCATTCTCATGCAACACACCATTTTTAGAGTGAATGACGCTATGAGTGAAGGCATATGAAAGGAATATTTTTCTACAGTTACCCCGGTAATACTATCCTGTACACAGCTTCTCCAGTGTTGGACTAGCAACAACAAATTCTTGCTGTCACTCCTACAAGCTGCCTCACATTTTTATGTTAATTTGTTCTACTATGGATGTATGAATTATGTTTATATGATAAGCAGCATATTTCTTTTATGATATTTTTTCAAAATTATATATGAATTAATGAAAATGTGTCTATATAAATGTAATATATGACATTTAGAGCACTCCAGAGTGATTACAGTGGACCCCCGCATACCGTACGCATCGCAGACCCTACAATCCGCATACCGGACGCTTTGATCGCAAAAATTTGGCCTCGCATACCGCCCAAAAACCCGCTCACCGTCCTTCGTCCGAGACGCGTCCAATGTGTGGCCTGAGCCAGCCTCATATGTTCCGCCGGTGGCATTGTTTACCAGCCAGCCTCCGCGGTAACATCCAAGCATACAATCGGAATATTTCGTATTATTACAGTGTTTTCGGTGCTTTATCTGGAAAATAAGTGACCATGGACCCCAAGAAAGCTTCTAGTGCCAACCCTACAGCAATAAGGGTGAGAATTCCAATAGAAATGAAGAAAGAGATCATTGATAAGTATGAAAGTGGAGTGCGTGTCTCTGAGCTGGTCAGGTTGTACAAGAAACCCAAATCAACCATCTCTACTATTGTGGGCAACAGAAAGGCAATCAAGGAAGCTGTTCTTGCCAAAGGTTCAACTGTGTTTTCGAAACAGAGATCGCAAGTGATGGAAGATGTTGAGAGACTCTTATTGGTGTGGATAAATGAAAAACAGCTAGCAGGAGATAGCGTCTCTCAAGCGATCATAAGCGAAAAGGCTAGGAAGTTGCATGAGGATTTAATTAAAAAAATGCCTGCAACTAGTGATATGTGATTGAATTTAAGGCCAGCAAAGGTTGGTTTGAGAGATTTAAGAAGCGTAGTGGCATACATAGTGTGATAAGGCATGGTGAGGCTGCCAGTTTGGACCACAAAGCAGCTGAAAAATATGTGCAGGAATTCAAGGAGTACATAGAAAGTGAAGGACTGAAACCTGAACAAGTGTTTAATTGTGATGAAACAGGCCTGTTTTGGAAGAAAATGCCAAGCAGGACCTACATTACTCAGGAGGAAAAGGCACTCCCAGGACATAAGCCTATGAAAGACAGGCTTACTTTGTTGATGTGTTCCAATGCTACTGGTGATTGCAAAGTGAAGCCTTTATTAGTGTATCACTCTGAAACTCCCAGACCGTTCAGGCAAAAGAATGTCCTCAAGGAGAATTTGTGTGTGCTGTGGAGGGCAAACAGTAAGGCATGGGTCACTAGGGACTTTTTCTATGACTGGTTACACCATGCATTTGCCCCCAATGTGAAAGATTACCTAACTGAAAAGAAATTAGAACTTAAGTGCCTCCTGGTGTTAGACAATGCCCCTGGTCATCCCACAGACGTGGCAGAGCGACTTTATGGGGACATGAAATTCATTAACATCAAGTTTTTGCCTCCTAATACCACTCCTCTCCTGCAGCCCATGGACCAGCAGGTTATTGCAAACTTCAAAAAACTGTACACAAAAGCTCTGTTTGAAAGGTGCTTTGTAGTGACCTCAGAAACTCAACTGACTCTAAGAGAGTTTTGGAGAGATCACTTTAATATCCTCAATTGTGTAAACCTTATAGGTAAGGCTTGGGAGGGAGTGACTAAGAAGACCTTGAACTCTGCTTGGAAGAAACTGTGGCCAGAATGTGTAGACAAAAGGGATTTTGAAGGGTTTGAGGCTAACCCTGAGAGGATTATGCCAGTTGAGGAATCCATTGTGGCATTGGGAAAGTCCTTAGGGTTGGAGGTTAGTGGGGATGATGTGGAAGAGTTGGTGGAGGAGGACAATGAAGAACTAACCACTGATGAGCTGATAGATCAACTTCAACAGCAAGAGGCCAGACCTGAGGAAACTGGTTCAGAGGAGGGGAGGGAGAAATTGAAGAAGTTGCCTACTACAAAGATTAAGGAAATCTGCGCAAAGTGGCTTGAAGTGCAAACCTTCATGGATGAAAATCACCCTCACACAGCTATTGCAAGCCGTGTTGGCAACCTGTACACTGACAATGTTGTGAAACACTTTAGGGAAGTCATAAAGGAACGAGAGGTACAGGGCACTATGGACAGATATGTTGTGCGAAAGAAGTCCAGTGACTCTGAAGCTGGTCCTAGTGGCATTAAAAGAAGAAGGGAAGTAACCCCAGAAAAGGACTCGACACCTCAAGTCTTAATGGAAGGGGATTCCCCTTCTAAACACTAACACACACTCTCCCCTCCTCCCATCCCATCAATCATCACCAGATCTTCAATAAAAGTAAGTGTCATGTAATTGTGCATGCCTTTTTCAGTTTGTGTGTATTAAAATTAACATTTCATGTGGTAAAAAAAAATTTTTTTCATACTTTGGGTGTCTTGCACGGATTAATTTGATTTCCATTATTTCTTATGGGGAAAATTCATTCGCATACTGAACATTTCGCATAACAACCAGCCCTCTTGCACGGATTAAGGTCGCTATGCGGGGGTCCACTGTAACTCTTGGTGATTTCAATGTGTACCTGCATGCCAGTTACAGGCACACATAAGCACAATTGATAGAGTATATATAAAATATGCAATAACTTTAAAACACTTTAAATTTAGTGAAGTTTCCAGGCATAATTGAGAGACAAAGAGCTCATGGAAGATGTAAACAGAGTGGTGTGCGGATGCTGTAAATAGCAAATCACCATAAAGTGAAGTGCCGTAAAGTGAAGCATCATAAAGTGGGGCCCTCCTGTACTGTATATGGTTATCATGTATCTCTTCTTTGGCCCTTTTCTATTTTCCCCATATTTTTTTAATTCAGGTGTTGTCACCACAAAGCTGCTGCACATTCAAATTTTGTCCTAACATATGCCTTCTTCAGTGATTCAACGTTATGTACGATGCTAAAACAGCAGAAGTCGCTAAAGGCTATAGTGCCAGCCAGCGATAAAGTGTAGCAAGTAAGTTCAGCGATTAAGCGACAGAAAAAGGATACGAAAGTAACTTCTTCAATGTTGTTGGAGGTATATAGGGCCAGTGACAAGATATGCCGCCCTGCGTATCTTCCACCACCCTAAACCAATGCCAGCATCTCCTCCAAGGTAAGTGTAAATATTTCTTCTTTTTTTTTTTCAACAAGTTTGCCGTCTCCCACCAAGGCAGGGTGACCCAAAAAGAAACAAAATCCCCAAAAAGAAAATACTTTCATCATCATTCAACGCTTTCACCTCACTCACACATAATCACTGTTTTTGCAGGGGTGCCCAGCATACAACAGTTATATATATACGTATAAAAAAAACTGTACTTTCCATCTCCAGGACTCAAGTCCGGCCTGCCGGTTTCCCTGAATCCCTTCATAAATGTTACTTTGCTCACACTCCAACAGCACGTCAAGTATTAAAAACCATTTGTCTCCATTCACTCCTATCAAACACGCTCACGCATGCCTGCTGGAAGTCCAAGCCCCTCGCACACAAAACCTCCTTTACCCCCTCCCTCCAACCCTTCCTAGGCCGACCTCTACCCCGCCTTCCTTCCACTACAGACTGATACACTCTTGAAGTCATTCTGTTTCGCTCCATTCTCTCTACATGTCCGAACCACCTCAACAACCCTTCCTCAGCCCTCTGGACAACAGTTTTGGTAATCCCGCACCTCCTCCTAACTTCCAAACTACGAATTCTCTGCATTATATTCACACCACACATTGCCCTCAGACATGACATCTCCACTGCCTCCAGCCTTCTCCTCGCTGCAACATTCATCACCCACGCTTCACACCCATATAAGAGCGTTGGTAAAACTATACTCTCATACATTCCCCTCTTTGCCTCCAAGGACAAAGTTCTTTGTCTCCACAGACTCCTAAGTGCACCACTCACTCTTTTTCCCTCATCAATTCTATGATTCACCTCATCTTTCATAGACCCATCCGCTGACACGTCCACTCCCAAATATCTGAATACGTTCACCTCCTCCATACTCTCTCCCTCCAATCTGATATTCAATCTTTCATCACCTAATCTTTTTGTTATCCTCATAACCTTACTCTTTCCTGTATTCACCTTTAATTTTCTTCTTTTGCACACCCTACCAAATTCATCCACCAATCTCTGCAACTTCTCTTCAGAATCTCCCAAGAGCACAGTGTCATCAGCAAAGAGCAGCTGTGACAACTCCCACTTTGTGTGTGATTCTTTATCTTTTAACTCCACGCCTCTTGCCAAGACCCTCGCATTTACTTCTCTTACAACCCCATCTATAAATATATTAAACAACCACGGTGACATCACACATCCTTGTCTAAGGCCTACTTTTACTGGGAAAAAATTTCCCTCTTTCCTACATACTCTAACTTGAGCCTCACTATCCTCGTAAAAACTCTTCACTGCTTTCAGTAACCTACCTCCTACACCATACACTTGCAACATCTGCCACATTGCCCCCCTATCCACCCTGTCATACGCCTTTTCCAAATCCATAAATGCCACAAAGACCTCTTTAGCCTTATCTAAATACTGTTCACTTATATGTTTCACTGTAAACACCTGGTCCACACACCCCCTACCTTTCCTAAAGCCTCCTTGTTCATCTGCTATCCTATTCTCCGTCTTACTCTTAATTCTTTCAATTATAACTCTACCATACACTTTACCAGGTACACTCAACAGACTTATCCCCCTATAATTTTTGCACTCTCTTTTATCCCCTTTGCCTTTATACAAAGGAACTATGCATGCTCTCTGCCAATCCCTAGGTACCTTACCCTCTTCCATACATTTATTAAATAATTGCACCAACCACTCCAAAACTATATCCCCACCTGCTTTTAACATTTCTATCTTTATCCCATCAATCCCGGCTGCCTTACCCCCTTTCATTTTACCTACTGCCTCACGAACTTCCCCCACACTCACAACTGGCTCTTCCTCACTCCTACAAGATGTTATTCCTCCTTGCCCTATACACGAAATCACAGCTTCCCTATCTTCATCAACATTTAACAATTCCTCAAATTATATATATATATATATATATATATATATATATATATATATATATATATATATATATATATATATACATATATATATATATATATATATATATATATATATATATATATATATATATATATATATATATATACATATATATATATTTTTTTTTTTTTTTTTTTTTTTTTTTTTTTTTTCAACAAGTCGGCCGTCTCCCACCGAGGCAGGGTGACCCAAAAAAGAAAGAAAATCCCCAAAAAGAAAATACTTTCATCATCATTCAACACTTTCACCACACTCGCACATTATCACTGTTTTTGCAGAGGTGCTCAGAATACAACAGTCTAGAAGCATACACATATGAAGATACACAACATATCCCTCCAAACTGCCAATATCCCAAAACCCCTCCTTTAAAGTGCAGGCATTGTACTTCCCATTTCCAGGACTCAAGTCCGACTATATGAAAATAACCGGTTTCCCTGAATCCCTTCACTAAATATTACCCTGCTCACACTCCAACAGATCGTCAGGTCCCAAGTACCATTCGTCTCCATTCACTCCTATCTAACACGCTCATGCACGCTTGCTGGAAGTCCAAGCCCCTTGCCCACAAAACCTCCTTTACCCCCTCTCTCCAACCCTTTCGAGGACGACCCCTACCCCGCCTTCCTTCCCCTATAGATTTATATGCTTTCCATGTCATTCTACTTTGATCCATTCTCTCTAAATGACCAAACCACCTCAACAACCCCTCTTCTGCCCTCTGACTAATACTTTTATTAACTCCACACCTTCTCCTAATTTCCACACTCCGAATTTTCTGTAAAATATTTACACCACACATTGCCCTTAAACAGGACATCTCCACTGCCTCCAACCGTCTCCTCGCTACTGCATTTACCACCCAAGCTTCACACCCATATAAGAGTGTTGGTACTACTATACTTTCATACATTCCCTTCTTTGCCTCCATAGATAACGTTTTTTGACTCCACATATACCTCAAAGCACCACTCACCTTTTTTCCCTCATCAATTCTATGATTAACCTCATCCTTCATAAATCCATCCGCCGACACGTCAACTCCCAAGTATCTGAAAACATTCACTTCTTCCATACTCCTCCTCCCCAATTTGATATCCAATTTTTCTTTATCTAAATCATTTGACACCCTCATCACCTTACTCTTTTCTATGTTCACTTTCAACTTTCTACCTTTACACACATTCCCAAACTCTTCCACTAACCTTTGCAATTTTTCTTTAGAATCTCCCATAAGCACAGTATCATCAGCAAAAAGTAACTGTGTCAATTCCCATTTTGAATTTGATTCCCCAAAATTTAATCCCACCCCTCTCCCGAACACCCTAGCATTTACTTCCTTTACAACCCCATCTATAAATATATTAAACAACCATGGTGACATTACACATCCCTGTCTAAGACCTACTTTTACCGGGAAGTAGTCTCCCTCTCTTCTACACACCCTAACCTGAGCCTCACTATCCTCATAAAAACTCTTTACAGCATTTAATAACTTACCACCTATTCCATATACTTGCAACATCTGCCACATTGCTCCTCTATCCACTCTATCATATGCCTTTTCTAAATCCATAAATGCAATAAAAACTTCCCTACCTTTATCTAAATACTGTTCACATATATGCTTCAATGTAAACACTTGATCTACACATCCCCTACCCACTCTGAAACCT
>NC_091343.1:6104434-6129434 GCF_038502225.1 Cherax quadricarinatus | reverse complement strand
AAACTTTATAAAACTGGGATGCTTAAATGTGCGTGGATGTAGTGCGGATGACAAGAAACAGATGATTGCTGATGTTATGAATGAAAAGAAGTTGGATGTCCTGGCCCTAAGCGAAACAAAGCTGAAGGGGGTAGGGGAGTTTCAGTGGGGGGAAATAAATGGGATTAAATCTGGAGTATCTGAGAGAGTTAGAGCAAAGGAGCAGTAATGTTGAATGATCAGTTATGGAAGGAGAAAAGAGAATATGAATGTGTAAATTCAAGAATTATGTGGATTAAAGTAAAGGTTGGATGCGAGAAGTGGGTTATAATAAGCGTGTATGCACCTGGAGAAGAGAGGAATGCAGAGGAGAGAGAGAGAGATTTTGGGAGATGTTAAGTGAATGTATAGGAGCCTTTGAACCAAGTGAGAGAGTAATTGTGGTAGGGGACATGAATGCTAAAGTAGGAGAAACTTTTAGAGAGGGTGTGGTAGGTAAGTTTGGGGTGCCAGGTGTAAATGATAATGGGAGCCCTTTGATTGAACTTTGTATAGAAAGGGGTTTAGTTATAGGTAATACATATTTTAAGAAAAAGAGGATAAATAAGTATACAAGATATGATGTAGGGCGAAATGACAGTAGTTTGTTGGATTATGTATTGGTAGATAAAAGACTGTTGAGTAGACTTCAGGATGTACATGTTTATAGAGGGGCCACAGATATATCAGATCACTTTCTAGTTGTAGCTACACTGAGAGTAAAAGGTAGATGGGATACAAGGAGAATAGAAGCATCAGGTAAGAGAGAGGTGAAGGTTTATAAACTAAAAGAGGAGGCAGTTAGGGTAAGATATAAACAGCTATTGGAGGATAGATGGGCTAATGAGAGCATAGGCAATGGGGTCGAAGAGGTATGGGGTAGGTTTAAAAATGTAGTGTTAGAGTGTTCAGCAGAAGTTTGTGGTTACAGGAAAGTGGGTGCGGGAGGGAAGAGGAGCGATTGGTGGAATGATGATGTAAAGAGAGTAGTAAGGGAGAAAAAGTTAGCATATGAGAAGTTTTTACAAAGTAGAAGTGATGCAAGGAGGGAAGAGTATATGGAGAAAAAGAGAGAGGTTAAGAGAGTGGTGAAGCAATGTAAAAAGAGAGCAAATGAGAGAGTGGGTGAGACGTTATCAACAAATTTTGTTGAAAATAAGAAAAAGTTTTGGAGTGAGATTAACAAGTTAAGAAAGCCTAGAGAACAAATGGATTTGCCAGCTAAAAATAGGAGAGGAGAGTTATTAAATGGAGAGTTAAAGGTATTGGGAAGATGGAGGGAATATTTTGAGGAATTGTTAAATGTTGATGAAGATAGGGAAGCTGTGATTTCGTGTATAGGACAAGGAGGAATAACATCTTGTAGGAGTGAGGAAGAGCCAGTTGTGAGTGTGGGGGAAGTTCGTGAGGCAGTAGGTAAAATGAAAGGGGGTAAGGCAGCCGGGATTGATGGGATAAAGATAGAAATGTTAAAAGCAGGTGGGGATATAGTTTTGGAGTGGTTGGTGCAATTATTTAATAAATGTATGGAAGAGGGTAAGGTACCTAGGGATTGGCAGAGAGCATGCATAGTTCCTTTGTATAAAGGCAAAGGGGATAAAAGAGAGTGCAAAAATTATAGGGGGATAAGTCAGCTGAGTATACCTGGTAAAGTGTATGGTAGAGTTATTATTGAAAGAATTAAGAGTAAGACGGAGAATAGGATAGCAGATGAACAAGGAGGCTTTAGGAAAGGTAGGGGGTGTGTGGACCAGGTGTTTACAGTGAAACATATAAGTGAACAGTATTTAGATAAGGCTAAAGAGGTCTTTGTGGCATTTATGGATTTGGAAAAGGCGTATGACAGGGTGGACAGGGGGGCAATGTGGCAGATGTTGCAAGTGTATGGTGTAGGAGGTAGGTTACTGAAAGCAGTGATGAGTTTTTATGAGGATAGTGAGGCTCAAGTTAGAGTATGTAGGAAAGAGGGAAATTATTTCCCAGTAAAAGTAGGCCTTAGACAAGGATGTGTGATGTCACCGTGGTTGTTTAATATATTTATAGATGGGGTTGTAAGAGAAGTAAATGCGAGGGTCTTGGCAAGAGGCGTGGAGTTAAAAGATAAAGAATCACACACAAAGTGGGAGTTGTCACAGCTGCTCTTTGCTGATGACACTGTGCTCTTTGGAGATTCTGAAGAGAAGTTGCAGAGATTGGTGGATGAATTTGGTAGGGTGTGCAAAAGAAGAAAATTAAAGGTGAATACAGGAAAGAGTAAGGTTATGAGGATAACAAAAAGATTAGGTGATGAAAGATTGAATATCAGATTGGAGGGAGAGAGTATGGAGGAGGTAAATGTATTCAGATATTTAGGAGTGGACGTGTCAGCGGATGGGTCTATGAAAGATGAGGTGAATCATAGAATTGATGAGGGGAAAAGAGTGAGTGGTGCACTTAGGAGTCTGTGGAGACAAAGAACTTTGTCCTTGGAGGTAAAGAGGGGAATGTATGAGAGTATAGTTTTACCAACGCTCTTATATGGGTGTGAAGCATGGGTGATGAATGTTGCAGCGAGGAGAAGGCTGGAGGCAGTGAATATGTCATGTCTGAGGGCAATGTGTGGTGTGAATATAATGCAGAGAATTTGTAGTTTGGAAGTTAGGAGGAGGTGCGGGATTACCAAAACTGTTGTCCAGAGGGCTGAGGAAGGGTTGTTGAGGTGGTTCGGACATGTAGAGAGAATGGAGCGAAACAGAATGACTTCAAGAGTGTATCAGTCTGTAGTGGAAGGAAGGCGGGGTAGGGGTCGGCCTAGGAAAGGTTGGAGAGAGGGGGTAAAGGAGGTTTTGTGTGCAAGGGGCTTGACTTCCAGCAGGCATGCGTGAGCGTGTTTGATAGGAGTGAATGGAGACAAATGGTTTATAATACTTGACGTGCTGTTGGAGTGTGAGCAAAGTAACATTTATGAAGGGGTTCAGGGAAACCGGCAGGCCGGACTTGAGTCCTGGAGATGGGAAGTACAGTGCCTGCACTCTGAAGGAGGGGTGTTAATGTTGCAGTTTAAAAACTGTAGTGTAAAGCACCCTTCTGGCAAGACAGTGATGGAGTGAATGATGGTGAAAGTTTTTCTTTTTCGGGCCACCCTGCCTTGGTGGGAATCGGCCAGTGTGATAATAAAAAAAAAAATATATAATATACATATATACATACATACATACACACATATAAAAATACACAATACTATATCCCTCCAAACTGCCAATATCCCAAACTCCTCCTATAGAGTGCAAGCATTGTATTTCCCATTTCGAGGACTCAAGTCCGGTTATATAAAATAACCGGTTTCCCTGAATCCCTTCACTAAATATTACCCTGCTCACACTCCAACAGCTCGTCTGGTCCCAAATACCATTTGCCTCCATTCACTCCTATCTAGTTGTAGCTACAGTGAGAGTAAAAGGTAGACAGGATACAAGGAAAACAGAAGTAGCAAGTAAGAGAGAGATGAAGGTGAATAAACTAAAAGAGGAGGCAGTTAGGGTAAGATAAAAACAACTATTGGAGGATAGAAGGGTTAGTGAGAGTATAGGTAATGGGGTCAAAGATGTATGGGGTAGGTTTAAGAATATAGTGTTAGAATGTTCAGCAGAAGTTTGTGGTTACAGGAAAGTGGGTGTGGGAGAGAAGAACAACAATTGGTGGAATGATGATGTAAAGAGAGTAGTAAGGGAGAAAAAGTTAGCATATGAGAGGTTTTTACAAAGTAGAAGTGATGCAAGGAGAGAAGAGTACACCTACCATCCGACTTACGACTGAGTTCGGTTCCGAGAAACCGGTCTTAAGTCGAAATGGTCGTAAGTCGAACTTTACTACTGAATATCAACAAAACATTTTTGTAATGACTTTATTTTATTGTTTTATTTTGGTATTTCATGATTTGCTTTACTTTTATGTTGTTAGTACTGTATTTTATACTGTAAGGTTCAGGATAAACACTGTACAACACAAACAGTTGTTTATTTCCCAGAAATTTGGCATAAAAAACACGGTCGTAAGTCGAGTGGTCGTAAGTCGAGCAGGTCGTAAGTCGGATGGTAGGTGTATATGGAGAGAAAAAGAGAGGGTAAGAGAGTGGTGAAGCAATGTTAAAAGAGAGCAAATGAGAGAGTGGGTGAGACGTTTTCAACAAATTTTGTTGAAAATAAGAAAAAGTTTTGGAGTGAGATTAATAAGTTGAGGAAGCCTAGGGAACAAATGGATTTGACAGTTAAAAATAGGAGAGGAGAGTTATTAAATGGAGAGTTAGAGATATCGAGAAGATGGAGGGAATATTTTGAGGAATTGTTAACCCCTTGACTGTCGCAACCCCAAATCCTGAGGTGTCTCCTGGTGTTGCAAAATTTCAAAAATATTTTTTCTTATGAAATGATAGAGAATCTTTTCCGAATTGTAATGACACTAAAAGAATGAAATTTGATGGAAAACTGATGGAGTTACACTCTCGCAAAGTTAGCAACCTCAGAGATATTTACAAATCGGCGATTTTGCCCACTTTGAGCACTATTTTCGGCTAATTCCATTATTCCAGTCAACCAAACTCATAGGTATTACTTTAGAACTCCATTTTTTCTATCGATTGAGTACAAGAAACTACCCATTTACTGATTGCAACTACCCAATAATGTGGTCAGAAATTTGTAATCTGGCCAATTTCAGAAAAATTAAAAAATATGACAATTTCAAAATAGGATCCAGAATGAACAATGCAGACATTTTTGGCTCTAGAATAAAATTTTCTTTGTTCATCAGTCACATCTCCAGGCCCCTCTGATACTACTCTTGCCTTCTATTTTGAATTTTTATTCAAACAAAAAATAGAAGATTTACTGTTATGCAGACTACTGCAATATTGTAATAATTGTATAAATAATGTCAACCCATTCATGACTGCATATTAGAATGGCTACTTGGACATTTATTGGAAAATGACATCATTTGTTTACTTTTGAACATCAGTAAAAATCAAACATGGATATAAATGGTATAAAATACCGACACAATGGAAATATAAACACTTATGCAGATTAATGTGATCCTTTATTGACTACGTTTCGCCCACACAGTGGGCTTTTTCAAGTCGCAAACAGAACTACCTGGGGTGGAAGGAACGCGAGTATTTATAGTCAGGTTCAGAATGTTGAGGTCAGGTGGAGAATGCTGCATCTGATGATGTACCGAGTGGGGTTATAGAGTATAAAAACTTGGGTAGCTTGGAAAGGAGATTGGATAAGTTTGTGAGCAGACCTTCTACGGTGTTCTTATGTGAAATAGTGATGAAGAAGTTTCTTGGCGAGTGGTTCAGCTATGTTACAGAAGCCACTATTCTGGTTGAAGTTGTCGGATATAGAAATAAGTGATGATTCTAGGATTCTTCGGTATTGAGTGTTGTCTTCTGTGGCGATAAGTCTTGAGTTTCTGTAGTTTATCAAGTGGTTGTGTGAATTACGGTGTTGTACGCAGGCATTCCTTGTGTCGTCAGACCTGCTTGCGTATTGGTGTTCTGAAATACGTGTTTGGAGGTCCCTTGATGTTTCGCCCACATATAACTTGTTGCAGTCATTACAAGGGATTATGTATACCCCTGCAGAGGGTGGAAACTTGTCCTGTCTATCACTGGTAATGTCCTTGATGGTCGTGGTTGTGGAGGTAGATACTTGAAAGGAGGTATTGGAAAAGATGTTGGAAACGTGTTTGGCAATGGAGTTGGTGGGGAGGACTATGTATCTCTTCTCGGCAGTGTCTTCTCTGGGTGTGTTGAAGATGTTTAATGCCCGTCGCCTGCAGTCTCTGATGAAGTGACGAGGATAGTGGAGTTTAGAAAATACTTGTTCAATTATCGTGCATTCTTCTTCAAGGAACTCATTGCTGCAGATTCTAAGTGCACGCAGGAAGAAGCCTATAATTACACCACGTTTGGTTTTGGTGTCGTGGTGAGAGTAAAAGTGAAGAAGGTCGTTTTGGTTGGTGGGTTTTCGATAGACTTTAAAACGAAGTTCGTGGTCAGCTTTGCAGAGCAGAACATCAAGGAAAGGAAGAGACTGCAGGCAACTGCAGGCGACGGGCATTAAACATCTTCAACACACCCAGAGAAGACACTGCCGAGAAGAGATACATAGTCCTCCCCACCAACTCCATTGCCAAACACGTTTCCAACATCTTTTCCAATACCTCCTTTCAAGTATCTACCTCCACAACCACGACCATCAAGGACATAACCAGTGATAGACAGGACAAGTTTCCACCCTCTGCAGGGGTATACATAATCCCTTGTAATGACTGCAACAAGTTATACGTGGGCGAAACATCAAGGGACCTCCAAACACGTATTTCAGAACACCAATACGCAAGCAGGTCTGACGACACAAGGAATGCCTGCGTACAACACCGTAATTCACACAACCACTTGATAAACTACAGAAACTCAAGACTTATCGCCACAGAAGACAACACTCAATACCGAAGAATCCTAGAATCATCACTTATTTCTATATCCGACAACTTCAACCAGAATAGTGGCTTCTATAACATAGCTGAACCACTTGCCAAGAAACTTCTTCATCGCTATTTCACATAAGAACACTGTAGGTCTGCTCACAAACTTATCCAATCTCCTTTCCAAGCTACCCAAGTTTTTAGACTCTATAACCCCACTCGGTACATCATCAGATGCAGCATTCTCCACCTGACCTCAGCATTCTGAACCTGACTATAAATACTCGCGTTCCTTCCACCCCAGGTAGTTCTGTTTGCGACTTGAAAAAGCCCACTGTGTGGGCGAAACGTAGTCAATAAAGGATCACATTATACTGCATAAGTGTTTATATTTCCAAAAATCAAACATTTCCTGTACTTCGAGCTCCATTTCAAGGTTCTTTTCATATCAAAACCAATCAAAACCACCTCTATTTTTCCCATTCTATCAAATGAGACCAAGAATACAACCATAAATACAGTGGACCCCCGGTTAACGAACTTTTTTCATTCCAGTAGTATGTTCAGGTGCCAGTACTGACCGAATTTTTTCCCATAAGGAATATTGTGAAGTAGATTAGTCCATTTCAGACCCCCAAACATACACGTACAAACGCACTTACATAAATACACTTACATAATTGGTCGCATTTGGAGGTGATCGTTAAGCGGGGGTCCACTGTACTATATGAAAATAGACCACAAAGTCGGCATTTTAATTAAAAAAAAAAGTTCGGAGTTTTTTTTTCTCATTATGCACTGCGTGCTGCAGTTTTTTTTTTATATGGTGCACACTGACCCCACAGACCCATTCTCTCACATGTGGGCCTACCAGCTTTCTCCTGCTTGATTTGAAGCCGCTAGAATGTATGAATATATATACGTCAAAAACGGTGGCTCGTAAGATGTATATACGACCAAAACAGTCAAAGGGTTAAATGTTGATGAAGATAGGGAAGCTGTGATTTCGTGTATAGGGCAAGGAGGAATACCATCTTCTAGGAGTGAGGAAGAGCCAGTTGTGAGTGTGGGGGAAGTTCGTGAGGCAGTGGGTAGAATGAAAGGGGGTAAGGCAACTAGAATTGATAGTATAAAGACAGAAATGTTAAAAGCAGGTGGGGATGTAGTTTTGGAGTGGTTGGTGCTATTATTTAATAAATGTATGCAAGAGGATAAGGTACCTAAGGATTGGCAGAGAGCATGCATAGTTCCTTTGTATAAAGGCAAAGGGGATAAAAGAGAGTGCAAAAATTATAGGAGAATAAGTCTGTTGAGTATGCCAGGTAAAGTGTATGGTAGAGTTATTACTGAAAAAATTAAGAGTAAGACGGAGAGTAGGATAGCACATGAACAAGGAGGCTTTAGGAAAGGTAGGGGGTGTGTAGACCAAGTGTTTACAGTGAAACATATAAGTGAACAGTATTTAGATAAGGGTAAAGAGGTTTCTGTGGCATTTATGGATTTGGAAAAGGCAAATGACAGGGTGGATAGGGAGGCAATGTGGCTGATGTTGCAGGTGTATGGTATAGGAGGTGGTTATTGAAAGCAGTGAAGAGTTTTTACAAGGATAGTGAGGCTCAGATTAGAGTATGTAGGAGAGAGGGAGATTATTTCCCAGTAAAAGTAGGCCTTGTCACCGTGGTTGTTCAATAAATTTATAGATGGGGTTGTAAGAGAAGTAAATGCGAGGGTCTTGGCAAGAGGTGTAGAGTTAAAAGATAAAGAATCTAACACAAAGTGGGAGTTGTCACAGTTGCTCTTTGCTGATGATACTGTGCTTTTAGGAGATTCTGATGAGAAGTTGCAGAGGTTGGTGGATGAATTTGGTAGGGTACGTAAAAGAAGAAAATTAAAAGTGAATGTAGGAAAGAGTAAGGTGATGAGGATAACAAAAAGATTAGGTGACGAAAGATATCAGATTGGAGGGAAAGAGTATGGAGGAGGTGAATGTATCCAGATATTTAGGAGTGGATGTGTCAGCAGATGGATCTATGAAGGATGAGGTGAATCATAGAACTGATAAGAGGAAAAGGGTGAGTGGTGCACTTAGGAGTCTGTGGAGACAAAGAACTTTGTTTGTGGAAGCAAAGAGGGGAATGTATGAGAGTATAGTTGTACCAACACTCTTGTATGGGTGATGAATGTTGCAACGAGGAGGAGGCTGGAGGCAGTGGAGACATCATGTCTGAGGGCAATGTGTGGTGTGAATATAATGCAGAGAATTCGTAGTTTGGAAATTAGGAGAAGTTGTGGGATTATCCAGAGGGCTGAGGAGGGGTTGTTGAGGTGGTTTGGACATGCAGATAGAATGGAATAAAACAGAATGACTTCGAGAGTGTATAAATCTGTAGTGGAGGGAAGATGGGGTAGGGGTCGGCCTTGGAAGGGTTGGAGGGAGGGGGTAAAGTAGGTTTTGTGTACGAGGAGCTTGGACTTCCAGCAAGCATGCATGAGCATATTTGATAGGAGTGAATAGAGACAACTCCATGGGGAAGTGGAACAGAATTCTTCCTCCGTAAGCCATGCGTGTTGTAAGAGGCGACTAAAATGCCAGGAGCAAGGGGCTAGTAACCTCTTCTCCTGTATATATTACTAAATGTAAAAGGAGAAACTTTCGTTTTTCCTTTTGGGCCACCCCGCCTCGGTGGGATACGGCCGGTGTGTTGAAAGAAGAAGAAGAATAGAGACAAATGATTTTTAATACCTGACGTGCTGTTGGAGTGTGAGCAAAGTAACACTTATGAAGGGATTCAGGGAAACCGGCAGGCCGGACTTGAGTCCTGGAGATGGGAAGTATAGTGTCTGCACTCTGAAGGAAGGGTGTTAATGTTACAGTTTTATAACTGTAGTGTAAAGCACCCCTCTGGCAAGACAGTGATGGAATGAATGATGATGAAAGTTTTTCTTTTTTGGGCCACCCTGCTTCCTGCCTTGGTGGGAATCAACTGATGTGTTAATAAATAAAAAAAAATATTTTTTTATAAATTAAAATGCAAATATTTCTTATTTATAAATTATGTACATTGTTTCAGTGTGAACAGTGGTGGTGGCCTCTGCTGCTGCCACTACCACCACCACTATATGTATGGCTTATGTTGTCAGTGGCCCTGATAAGCCCAACACCACCACCACAACCACCACTCCTCACATATGTTATGACATATTTTATTCATTCTAGAGTATGTATCATGTTTCTATGTTATTAACAATGTTTATTATATCATAGTAGATGAACTGTGATATATAAATAAGCTGCAGAGCTGATACTAGCATCATATTTAAGCATTTTGTCCTGTCTCCAAACAATAAATTCGCCTCCCTCTCCACTTCTCGCCCTTTTCCATATGCCAACAAGACTCTTCAATAAAAGTGATTTAAATGTTCATTTATCCATTTCATTAGTGCTTTATAATTATTTCTCATTGTTTTCTATATGTAAACTAAAGTTATTCTCCATAAAATGTATTTTTTATTAATACTTTCAGGTGTCTGAAATGGATTAAATGGATTTATATTACACATTTGTTATGGGGAAAATTATTTTGATTTTCATGATTTTTTGGGTTTCATCAGACTCTCTGGAACGGATTAATCACAGAAACTGAGGGTCCACTGTAATTGTATTCATGTATACCTGAATAAACTTACTTACACACTGTCTTCCCAACTACCCACACCATCTTCCCAACTATCCAAGCTGTCTTCCCCACCACCCAAGCTATTGTCCCTTTTCACTATCTGTATCTGGTATCCTGGGCATTGCTTTCAGTCACAAACTCCTCAAAACCATGAAATTCATTTTCAGTGACACTTCCATCTGTGTTAGAACTATCACTTGGGAAGAGAAGAGTCCCAAATTTGCCGGGAAGTTAGATATTTCTTACTGCTAGGCATGCTGAACAAGGTCTACTGAAATGGCATTCCCACAATGCACCACTGGCTCCCCGATTTCTTTTATACTGTGCACACTGACCACGCAGACCCATTCTCTCACATGTAGGCCTACCAGCTTTATCGTGCTAGATTTGAAGCCGCTAGAATTTTTCCATAGTACTATGGCATCAACACTAGCTCATAAGCCGTAGTACTACGGCACCAACAGTGAAAGGGTTAAATGCAGGTCCTCACAAATGTTAGGATCAATGAATTAAGGTGAAAATTTTATAACCTCATGTCTCTGCAATACCTCTATGTACCTTTAAAACCAAAGTCTATGTGAAAAGGAAAATCTAAATTGTCACTTTCTTATTGGTTGTAAAGGTTCTGAAGAGTGTGATGTAGTTCAGGTTCTTATTCCTCCCTATACAGATGATGGTTAAGCAAGCTCAGCCCCATAACATTCATTTTGCCTCTTATACAGGATGTCTATGACTTGGAAACCTGAGTTTTTGCTTGTTTATAATACATTTCCTTTATTACAGTACTGTATTTAAAGTAATAGTTGCAATTTTCTGTGTCTAGCACATAATCCACATGACTACATACCTGCTTTCATAATGCCATTTTCATATGCCTTACAGGTGGTTTATCAGTTATCTGTCTGTGATACAGCCCTATCCTGTATAATACTCCATGCTAACACTTCATATAAATATACTCTATGCTGTCCTTCCATTTCCTTTGGAATGCCATTTCCTGCTTGTCTGTATCACTTTTACATACTACTGTCTGTACCACTACACATACCACAGAGAAATAAAAAGGTACACAAATACCTATATCTACCATATCAACTTCTTTGGTAACAGAGTACGAAATTTCTTCTGTTAATGACACCTAGCCACAAGGAGAATCAAAACATCCCTTTAAAAGATACTTTAAGATAGTCAAGCCAGCACAATATGTGGAACTCCTCAACAAATGCTTCTGGTGCTCATTCAAATCTTGGCAATACTTGTAAGTATTTGAAGTATCTAGGAAAACTACTAAATGTGGCCACTCCTCAGAAAGCTTCTACATATCGCTTGTTCCCTCAAAAATCATCTACATGTGGCTACTGCCTTAGAAAACTTCTACATTTGGCCAACCACTCTAAAAAAAAACTTTTACATTTGGCCAACCACCCTCAGAAAACTTCTACATTTGGCCATCCACCCTCCAAAAGCTTCTACATGTGACTTCTTCCATAGCAATCTTCTGCATATGGGCACTCCCTCAGAAAACTTCTGCATCTGGCCACTCCCATAAACATCTATGTATGGCCCAGCCTCAGGAATCATCTACATCACAAAAGGAACTCCAAAACGAAACATGTATATATGAACAGACACGGATTGATGAAAGTTAATGCAACAAAGGATATGGATGCAAAACAAGTACTGTACTTAGAAAATTAAGGAATATTTTTAGAGAGAGAGTGCACTTTCTTACTTTCTGCAGAATCGTCGGGTTTAAGTGATTCAATGTTTGTATCTTCAAACAGCTTATTAATGATATCATTGGCATCAATCCGTGTAGCATCTACTCTTGATTCCTTGTTGGCTTCTGCTGCAGCATTTTTGGTTCTGTTGGTCACTGTTCGCTCCAAAGAACCACCATCACTTATCCCACCAGATCCTGCACTACTGCTCCTGTAAATCAGTTCACTTTATTATTATTATTAATATTATTATTATTAGTAGTAATATAATTAGTAGCAGTATTATTATTATTAGTAATATTATTATTTTTATATTATTATTATTAACAAATCAATAAATACAATTAATAAACATTTCTTTTAAAATACTAACAGAAAATCTGCATCATTACTATCATTACTAAAGTTGATTTAATGGCTGTATTTCTTGTCAATCAGTTACTTTTGTACCAAGTTTTCCTCACTACATTGTAAATAAAACTAGACTTAGTCACAAATATAGTACAACCTGTCATTGCATATAATATAAAAGACATCCGGGAATAGCAGATACCCAAGAACTATCAACTGTGGCCACAATTTTCAGTTTGTAATGCAAATTTGTATTTGATACATTTACAATTTTAAATTACATTATGTATAACCTAGTAGTCCTCTTTGGTTTGCGGTAACACCGAATATGGTTACAACTCCACAAACTATAACACAAATTCCACACTGAAAAACTTTCAATACAGTATAGTATAAATACTGAATTACGAATCTTCTCACCTTCCACCCCCTCCCGTTCCTTACAAAAAAATGCCTGTTTTTACTGTGTCAGAATAACTTGAACAAATTAAACACATTCACCACCATTCATTCCTAACATTCTGGAAGAATACTATCCTCACAATTCAAATAATACACTAAAGTATCTCAATCCATTCTTTAGAATGGAAAACTGAAGCTAAATGGTTGCCCAGGGTCCCTTCATAGATGTTACCCTGCTCACATTACACTGCACGCTAGGTCTCCACCTTCCCCATAAAAGGCTTAGTAAATATTAACCCTTAACCCTTTCACTGTCGAGAGCCCTGATCACAAACTCTCAGTGTCGGAAAAAAAAAAAAAAATTTCTTACCAAAATCTTAAAAATATTTTTTCAAGTGTTATCAAAGAAAAAAAACTGCAATCAGTACTTACCAGGATATAGAGGCGTGAAGTTGACAGACAATGAACCGCTGACAGTAGTCCATTTTTTTCTTTTCTTTTCTAATATTTTATTTTTCAAGTAATTTTTGTGACCTGTGAGACCAATATTCAGTGGACCCTCAGCTAACGATGGCATCACCTAACGTTAAATCCAGCTAACGATACATTTTAACGCAAAAATTTTGCCTCGGCTAATGCTAAAAAACTCACCCTATGCGATTCGTTTGAGACGCGTCCACGTGTGGCCTGGGCGCCACTGTTTACAAGCCAGCCAGTGCGGTTGCATCCACACATACAATCTGAACATTTCATATTATCACAGCATTTTTAGTGATTGTACCTGCAAAATAAGTCACCATGGGCCCCAAGAAAGCTTCTAGTGCCAACCCTGCAGGAAAAAGGGTGAGAATTACTATGGATATGAAGAAAGAGATTAAGGAAATGTGTGCAATGTGGGTTGAAGTGCAAACCTTTATGGATGAAAATCACCCTCACACAGCTATTGAAAGCCGTGCTGGTGACTATTACAATGACAATGTTGTGAACCACTTTAGACAAATCATAAAGGAACAGGAGGTAGCACCCAGAATGACCAAAGATTACCAACAGTGAAACCTACAAATTGAAAATAATAGAGATCAAAGGAAGACTGTCCACAAACCGAAAGCAACACCCCGCTGCCAGCCGAACAACGTAACCCTAAGCTTTGTATAACTACAACTTCTTCTTAACTACAACAATTCCTGTAGTATTATGAGGCGCAATCTAAGAGGAAACAGCACCAAGGCCAGCAAGAAAACACTGAAAAATCAACTATTCAACAAGTGTAGTCAGGAGGACGCCGGCCCAGCAACCACCCCACTCACCACCGCTCAAGGCGACACCACAACAATAACAACAAACATGGCTGCCACCAGCCCATCCTCCCCTCTCTTCCCCAGATTCAACCTACCAAGTAGTCTCTCAGGTATGACCAACGATCCAGATACCCTAAAAACATGCATCTCCAACTTAGTTATTGAAAATATGAATCTTCGAGAGACGCTAACAAAACAAGACACCAGGATGACACAACTCGAGAACAAAATCCTCAGTCTTGAACAAAAGTTATCAACACCAGGAATGACTAACTGTGACAAGACCATCCAAACAGTCATAGATAGCCATACCCAACAAATAATATCTCTTAATACAAAGGTTGAAGAAGCAGTAAAAGAATGGAAGAACAACTTAGATAACCAGTTCAGCGACTACTTTGCTCTCCAAGAAGATAAAACTGAACAAGATAAACTATCGGACGCAGTAATAGTTAACAGTCCACTTTTTCCCAGTGATATGAACCAAACAAACAGTAAAGAAATTACTCTGCAGATCATAAAGGACCAAACAAGTGTTATTGTACCAGAGTCAGAAATAAAAGAAGCCAGGTTACTAGGATCCCATGGTAGAAAAAGTGTTATGCTTAGATTCCACTCACATGACAGAAAAAAAGACTTAATTATTGCATCTATTAAAGTAAAGAAAGAGGTATTCATAAACGAGTGTCTTACCAAAAAACGTCAGAACCTCCTTTATAGAGTCAGAAAACTTAAGCGGGAGAATAATGACACAATACACCAATGCTTCACACGAGATGGGAAAATTCTTGTTAGGAAAACAAATGTAGGTCAACTGTACACAATAACGAACGAGAATAATCTATCACGATTTCTCAGGGATACTAATCTTACAGAGAATAACTAAACAATGTCCAACCTATAAGCCTACGTAGTGTAGTGAATGTTTTGCTCCATTATTGTTCAAATTTCATTGTACAATCTCTTAGTAATTAAATAATCAACTACCTCATTTTGTGATTTTACTAGTAAGCATAAGTCACCTTATGTAATTTTCTTATTTACTATTGTTTGCTTAAACATTAGCTGAATTGATACTTTCTCTGTCCATATTATTACCTCATATTTTTTTAAATACTATCAATTGATATTACTTACTAAAATTAATAATTATCATTTTTACTATAATTTCAATTTACTCTTAACATTTTTGACATTTAATAACCATTACTTGTCTAATTACCTTTACCTGTTTTAATACCACATTTACTATCTTAGAGTACTCTTAATTACCTTGTGCTGCCATATAACCTCTAGTATAACTACCAGTGCAATATTGAATGAAATAAACATTACTTTTTCACTTTTTTGTAATCATTATTACTTACTAAAATTTTATTAAACACCATATTTACTACCAGTCAATTTTACTTTTGTACATTAAACATTATTTTATACTTCCCATAACATTTTGTTGCCAAATTTTCAAGTTTGTATATTCAACTCCAACCTTTATATTATCCTTTGTACCTGTGTACCTGTCTACCATCTTACTATCATATTATAACCAAGACATTACCCTTGTTATTTTTTACTATTATTCTTTTGGTACTTTAATTGTGAATTATATTTTGTCAATTTAAATCTAGTTATACTCCTGATCTTGTCAACAACCTATACCAGACTCTAGTGCAATTGCAAGTACCATTTCAATTTGTATTTTTATATTATAAATTTATATTATAATTCCTACTCTAAGATTGTTTTCATATCTTAGTGACTATATTGTGTGTGCAATTAGTGTATATTTCAATTATATTATTGTTCAAGGCCCTTAACTATCTTTTGCTAACTAGTACCAACTACCTCATATATTTTTTTTTTCTACTTTTTTTATTCTTTTGCTACCTTAACTTGTATATTTTATCTTGTCAATTTAAATCTAGTTATACTCTAATTCTTGTAAACAACTTATATAACACCTTAGTGCAATTACAATTGAGAGTCTTGTGCCTTTTTTATATTATTAGATTAAACTCAGTTGTACTATAGTCAATACCAAATTCATTATATTAGACCATATTGCAATTACTAGTGAGAGACTGGTGCTATTTTTAATTTGTATTGTTATATTATTAGATTAAATCTAGTTGTACTATAGCTCATTCTAGCTCAAAACATAGACTCCAGTGCAATTATTTGATTACCACTTTATTGTTCACCACAACTTATATTAGTCCCTTTTATATTATAATTTTATATTATAATTCTAACTTTAAAGAATTACCTTTAAAGTACTACCTACTATCATATTCCCAAGCTCCATTATTTGATCATCACTTTATTTGTTCACCACAAATTATTTTAGTCCCTTTTATATTGTCTCCTTTATTTTAGCTTTAAAAAACTACCTTAGCTCATTATTTTTACATTTGTTAAATAATTCAGGTGCTATTTTTTTAGCTTTAGAATATTTACTTTGTTTTATACTTAATTCTAACTATAGATTCACTACAAATCTTATGATTACAAGCATTGATCCTGATACCAACCTCTTATTTAATGACTTAAATGATTCAAACAGTTACTGTAATTACTACACAGCAGAACAATCAAAGGCACTTCTCAGAGCCAACAACAACATAACTATCTTTAACTACAATATCAGATCTTTAAGCAAGCATTACGATGACCTCCTAGCATTACTAAATTCCTTGCATGCCAATATGTCCATCATTACACTAACTGAAACCTGGCTAAAGCCTGATACTACAGATGTCTATGCCATTCCTGGTTACACAGCCATACACAACTGTAGGCCAGACCAACAAGGGGGTGGCACAGCTATATACTACTCAGACCAACTAGAATGTATCACTAATACTTGCACAAGGGATGAACATGGGGAATATATAATAGCTAAATTCAAATCCAAATACCTACAAAAACCTCTCACAGTGATAAACATCTACAGAGTTCCACAATCAAACATTAGCCAATTTAGTCAAAACCTAGGAAGTATGATAACTGATGCATGCATGAACAAAGATCACTTACTACTCTCAGGTGACTTCAATATAAATCTCCTGCAAGACCAGGACCCACACGTTACTGAATTCACAAACACAATGAGTAACTGCATGTTGCTACCAACAGTAACAAAACCTACAAGAGTTACGGAGACTAGTGTTTCCCTACTTGACCACATCTGGACCAACACCATATCCCCTTTAAAATCAGGCATAATTACAGATAATACCACAGACCACTACCCTACTTTCCTCATAACAACTCTTGGTAAAATACCCCAAGACACTACTAAAGTCACCTTCAGACTTCACAATGAGGCAGCCATTAATAACTTCACAACAGCAGTAACAAACATTGACTGGCACACTGAGCTAGAAATCTATACAGATATTGACGAATGTTTTAATAATTTTCTAAAAAAGACCCAATACCTCTATAACAAGCACTGCCCTAAAAAAACTAAACAGATGACAGCTAAGAGACTGAACAGTCCCTGGCTAACACCCAGCATTCTCAAATCCATAAATACAAAACACCGATATGAAAAACAGTACAGAATGGGTCACATAACCAGAGACCAAACAAAATGTTACTCGTCAATCCTAACCAGCCTGATAAGAAGGGCAAAAAAACTGTATTATGAGAACAGATTATCCAACTTACGAGGTGATATAAAAAAGACCTGGAAGACCCTATCAGAAATTCTGGGAACAAAAAAGATATCACGAAATAGCGAAATAAAATTAGCAAAATCAGATGAACCCCAACTCCCACCAACATAAACAGCAAACAGACTCAATGATTTCTTCTCCACTATAGGACAAAACCTTGCCAATAAAATCCCAAGCTCAGATACCCCACCAAATGACTACCTCACTGGCAACTACCCGAACACACTGTTCCTAGCTCCGACTAACCCATACGAAGTCTCCCTTATTATCAACACACTAAAAAACAAGGCAGGAGATTTAAATACCTTACCACCCTTTATATACAAAAAAGTGCCACAAGTACTATCACCAATCATTGCAACACTCTTTAACAAATCCCGATTCATAAAGGAGGAGACCAAACAGAGTTGAATAACTATAGGTCAATATCCAATTTACACCCTCTCTCAAAAATCTTCGAAAAATTAATTCATAAACGAATCTACTCCTACCTCATCTCCCAAAACATTCTCAACCCCTGCCAATTTGGATTCAGGCCTAATAAAAATACTAATGATGCTATTATACACATGCTAGAACATATATACACTGCAATAGAGAAAAAAGAAGTCCCACTGGGGATCTTCATTGACTTACGTAAAGCTTTTGATACAGTTGACCATGACTTGCTCCACGTAAAATTGTCACACTATGGTATTAGAGGGCACTCCCTCAACTACCTCAAGTCATACCTCAGCAACAGAAGCCAATATGTGTATGCAAATGGGGCAAGCTCTTCCGCTCAACCAATTACAGTTGGTGTCCCACAGGGAAGTGTCCTTGGCCCTCTTCTCTTTCTCCTATACATAAATGACCTACCAAATGCTTCGCAATTACTCAAACCCACACTTTTTGCAGATGACACTACATACGTCTTCTCTCACCCGAGCCCAGTCACGCTAGCCAATACTGTAAACACCGAATTACAGAAAATATCTACCTGGATGAGGACTAACAAACTTACACTAAACATTGACAAAACCTACTTCATTCAGTTTGGTAACAGAGCTACAGATGTACCTCTTAACATAACGATAAACAGATCACCTATCACAAAGCTAACAGAGGGAAAATTCTTAGGAATCCACCTTGGTAATAGACTCAAATTTCATACACATATACAACAAATTTCTTAGAAAATTTCCAAGACTGTAGGCATACTATCGAAGATACGGTACTATGTTCCACAGTCAGCCCTCCTGGCCCTTTATCACTCTTATTTACCCCTATCTCACCTATGGAATTTGTGCATGGGGCTCAACAACAATTAACCATCTCAGACCACTAATTACCCAACAAAAGACTGCAGTTAGAATGATAACAAATTCTCACTACAGGCAGCACACTCCACCAATATTCAAAACACTCAACCTACTCACCATACAAAACATCCATACTTATTACTGCACCTATTACATACATAGAACACTTAACTCTGATATTAACCCTCCCCTCAAACATCTCCTTGCCAACCTCAACAGAACACATGACCATAACACAAGGCACAGATCACTCTTTGATGTTCCTCGTGTCCATCTCACGCTATGCAAAAACTCAGTGCACATAAAAGGCCCTAAAATCTGGAATTCATTACCTGTAAATATAAAAGAAACACTACCTGTTTATAAATTCAAGTCTCTTCTCAAAGATCACTTACTCACTCAAAACCAAATAAATACTGAATAACTGAACCTTATAAATTGTATATCCTATATGTTACTCACAATTATATCACACAAATGTTAAACCTAGGACCCAATCTGTTATTTTTTTAAATACACTACCTAACAGAATACTCCATTTGACTGAATGTACAGCAATGCATGCAACTATATGACCTGTCTTTGTAATACTCATTTGTGCTTTATAGTTATCTGTTTACAATAATGTTTTATCACTGATTTCATCATTGCTTAGTTAATCTTAAGTTAATTTTAAGCCAGCCCGTAATGCTATGCATATAAGTGGCTTTGGCATGCTGCTCTTACCTGTATTTTTTGTACCTCTGTATGTATGCTTAAATTACTAAATAAATAAATAAATAAATAAAACAGGCCTCTATGGACAGATATGTTGTGTGACAGAGGTCCAGTGACTCTCAAGCTGGTCCTAGTGGCATTAAAATAAGAAGGGAAGTAACCCCAGAAAAGGGCTTGATACCTCAAGTCCTAATGGAAGGGGATTCCCCTTCTAAACATTAACAACTTCTACACTCTCCCCTCCTCCTATCCCATCAATCATCACCAGATCTTCAATGAAGGTCAGTGTCAGTTTGTGTGTATTAAAATTAATATTTCACGTGGTAAAATTTTTTTTTTTCATACTTTGGGGTGTCTTGCACGGATTAATTTGATTTCCATTATTTCTTATGGGGAAAATCAATTCAGCTAACGATAATTTCAGCCAACGATGAGCTTTCAGGAATGGATTAACATCGTTAGCTGAGGGTCCACTGTAATGTATAATGTATGTATGTATGTATGTATATGTATATATATATATGTGTATACCATGGTCTTGTGTGCCGTAAATCCGAGGGAAAGATTGCAAGACATGAGGAGGTTAATAACATTATCAAGAGGAGCCTCACAACAGCTGGATGCCCAGCAGTAAGGGAGCCACCCCAACTATGCAGATCTGATGGCAGCCAGAAGCGTCCAGATGGTATCACCCTTCAAGCCTGGACAGATGGGAAGCAGGTGGTGTGGGACTATACATGTGCATCTACCTTGGCTGATACCTATCTCCAATACACCAGGGAGGAAGGAGGGGCAGCTGCCAGCTTCAGGGAGTCCCAAAAGTCTAGAAAATATGGAGAACTTTCCCATCATTATATGTTTGTTCCCATAGGCTCAGAGACCCTTGGCTCATGGGGAAAGAGTGCATCTAAATTCCTTAAGGAGCTGGGAAAAAGACTCATCAGGGTAACTAGGGATCCCAGGGCAGCTAGTTTTCTGTTCCAGCGGCTCAGTGCGGCTGTTCAAAGGGGTAATGCCTGCTGTATTTTGGGCACATGCCCCAGCTCTGAGGAGCTGGATGAGATTTTCGCCTTATAATCGGTGATACACACGTAACAACATGTACCGTATGTGCCACCTTTATATCAATAGTGTATCTCTTGGATCTTCTGTACCATATTATGTAATAAAATATTCCTATTAGTAAAAAAAAAATATATATAAAAAGATGGGGTGGTAGGGGAAGTGGAATATTCAAACGGCTTCAGGAAGAAATCCAAATATTTTTCCTTGAAGCCTTTTTATCCACTTCTCCGAGGCTATGGGTCCCACAATTTACACCAGAGGTGGACCCCAAATATATATATATATATATATATATATATATATATATATATATATATATATATATATATATATATATATATATATATATATATATATATATATATATATATATATATATATATATATATATGTATATATATATATATATATATATATATATATATATATATATATATATATATATATATATATATATATATATATATATATATATATATATATATTTTTTTTTGGGGTCCACCTCTGGTGTAAATTGTGGGACCCATAGCCTCGGAGAAGTGGATAAAAAGGCTTCAAGGAAAAATATTTGGATTTCTTCCTGAAGCCGTTTGAATATTCCACTTCCCCTACCACCCCATCTTTTTATATATTTTTTTTTTTTACTAATAGGAATATTTTATTACATAATATGGTACAGAAGATCCAAGAGATACACTATTGATATAAAGGTGGCACATACGGTACATGTTGTTACGTGTGTATCACCTATTATAAGGCGAAAATCTCATCCAGCTCCTCAGAGCTGGGGCGTGTGCCCAAAATACAGCAGGCATTACCCCTTTGAACAGCCGCACTGAGCCGCTGGAACAGAAAACTAGCTGCCCTGGGATCCCTAGTTACCCTGATGAGTCTTTTTCCCAGCTCCTTAAGGAATTTAGATGCACTCTTTCCCCATGAGCCAAGGGTCCCTGAGCCTATGGGGACAAACATATATATATATATATATATATATATATATATATATATATATATATATATATATATATATATATATATATATATCTTCTTCTTTCTTTCAACACACCAGCCGTATCCCACCGAGGCGGGGTGGCCCAAAAGGAAAAACGAAAGTTTCTCCTTTTACATTTAGTAATATATACAGGAGAAGAGGTTACTAGCCCCTTGCTCCCGGCATTTTAGTCGCCTCTTACAACACGCATGGCTTACGGAGGAAGAATTCTGTTCCACTTCCCCATGGAGATAAGAGGAAATAAACAAGAATAAGAACTAGAAAGAAAATAGAAGAAAACCCAGAGGGGTGTGCATATATGTGCTTGTACATGTATGTGTAGTGTGACCTAAGTGTAAGTAGAAGTAGCAAGACGTACCTGAAATCTTGCATGTTCATGAGACAGAAAAAAGGACACCAGCAATCCTACCATCATGTAAAACAATTACAGGCTTTCGTTTTACACTCACTTGGCAGGACGGTAGTACCTCCCTGGGCGGTTGCTGTCTACCAACCTACTACCTATATATATATATATATATATATATATATATATATATCCACTTGTGTACGCAACATAAAACATAATAACCGCACAAACATTGCTATTATATTGTTTACAAAACTTGTTTACACAAACCCATGCTGCGTTTCCCACCCATGCTGCCTTCCCCACCACCCACCCTGCCTTCCTCACCACCCACACTGTCTTCCCCACCACCCATGCTGGAAGTCACGGATGTTTTTGGGTTATCCTAGGCTCGCTACACATGCTGCTATGTATGATAATCTATGTGACTGTATTCGTGTATGCGTACCTGAATAAACTTACACACCATCTTCCCAACCACCCACACCATCTTCCACACCATCCACACTGTCTTCCCCACCATCCAAGCTGCCTTCCTCACCACCCAAGCAGTCTTCCCTTTTCACTATCTGTATCTGGTATCCTGGGCATTGCTTTCAGTCACAAACTCCTCAAAACCATGAAACACATCTTCACTGATAATTCCATCTGTGTTAGAACTATCATTTGGGAAGAGAAGAGTCCCAAATTTGCTGGGGAGTCGGATATTTCTTACTGCTAGGCATGCTGAACAAGGACTACTGAAATGGCATTCCCACAATGCATCACTGGCTCCCCAATTTTTTTTATATTGCGCACACTGACCACGTAGAACCATTCACTCACATGTAGGCCTGCTAGCTTTCTCCCGCTAGATTAGAAACCGCTAGAATTTTGGAGTACACATTAATATGTCACCAACACTGGCTCATAAGCCGTACCTATACGGCACCGACAGTGAAAGGATTAAACTGTCCAAATGTATTTCTACATCTTCACTGCCATCTCTCCGAATACAGTGGAACCTTAACTTACGAGTGTCCCAATGTATGAGTTTTTTGAGATACGAGCCATCACTCGGTTGATTTTTTGCTCTGAGTTAAAAGACAACATCTGAGTTACGAGCCAGCTTCCCTCGCTTCCCCCACAACCCAAAACCCTGCACACCTCGCTTGTTTATCTATGATTTCAGGCTTTAATTCCAAGGAAATCATTCTCTTTTTCTTCTCAGCACTGTCCTTTACACTTACTTTCTTAGGACCCATGCTTAGAAAAATGAAATTTGGCCAAATGACTGTAAAAAAATGTAAGCAAAGCACGAGAGAAAATTTCTAGGCTTCATATCTATTAGTATAAATAATAGAAGTCCTCAGGTTGTTCTTCAACTCTATATATCCTTGGTTAGGCCTCATTTAGACTATGCTGCTCAATTCTGGTCACCGTATTACAGAATGGATATAAATGCTCTGGGAAACGTACATAGGAGGATGACAAAGATGATCCCATGTATCAGAAATCTTCCCTATGAGGATAGACTGAGGGCCCTGAATCTGCACTCTCTCGAAAGGCGTAGAATTAGGGGGGATATGATCGAGGTGTATAAATGGAAAATAGGAATAAATAAAGGGGATGTAAATAGTGTGCTGAAAATTTCCAGCCACGACAGGACTCGCAGCAATGGTTTCAAGTTGGAAAAATTCAGATTCAGGAAGGATATAGGAAAGCACTGGTTTGGTAATAGAGTTGTGGATGAGTGGAACAAGCTCCCGAGTACAGTTATTGAGGCTAAAATGTTGTGTAGTTTTAAAAATAGGTTAGATAAATACATGAGTGGATGTGGGTGGGTGTGAGTTGGACCTGACTAGCTTTGCTGCTGGGTTTTGGTACAGTGCTCCATCCTTGAGTGGGGTTGACCAGACTGGGTGGGTCATTGGTCTAATCTGGGGGGTGGGGGACATGGACCTGCTCTGCATGGGTCAGTAGGCCTGTTGCAGTGTTCCTTCTTTCTTATGATATTATTATTATTATAATAAAACAATAATAATATAATAATAATGAGTGAGCTTCAGTTCCCTAAGTTAATAATAATAATAATAATAATAATTATAATATGTAATAATCATAATAATACATACGTAATACATAAAAACAATTCAGAATGCTGCCACTAGTTGGTGCAGCCGAAGGCAAAACATCCGGTAAGGAGTCCACATGTTTACATCACCATGGGAGCAGTTCTCTTGTGCTTGCTTGCATTTTTTTACAGCCATTTGGTTAAATTTCTTTTTTTCTAACCATGGGTCCTAAGAAAATAAGTGAAGACTGAAGGACTGAAACCTGAACAAGTGTTTAATTGTGACAAAACAGGCCTGTTTTGGAAGAAAATGCCAAGCAGGACCTACATTACTCAGGAGGAAAAGGCACTCCCAGGACATAAGCCTATGAAAGACAGGCTTACCCTGTTGATATGTGCCAATGCTAGTGGTGATTGCAAAGTGAAGCCTTTATTGGTGTATCACTCTGAAACTCCCAGAGTGTTCAGGAAAAACAATGTCGTCAAGGCTAATTTGTGTGTGCTGTGGAGGGCAAACAGTAAGGCATGGGTCACTAGGGACTTTTTCTATGACTGGTTACACCATGCATTTGCCCCCAATGTGAAAAATTACCTAATTGAAAAGAAATTAGACCTTAAGTGCCTCCTGGTATTAGACAATGCTCCTGGTCATCCTTCAGACTTGGCAGCGCGACTTTCTAGGGACATGAGCTTCATTAAGGTGAAGTTTTTGCCTCCTAATACCACTCCTCTCCTGCATCCCATGGACCAGCAGGTCATTTCCAACTTTAAGAAACTGTACACAAAAGCTATGTTTGAAAGGTGCTTTGTAGTGACCTCAGAAACTCAACTGACTCTAAGAGAGTTTTGGAAAGATCATTTTACCATCCTCAATTGTGTAAACAT
>NC_091343.1:6029434-6101934 GCF_038502225.1 Cherax quadricarinatus | reverse complement strand
GTGACAACTCCCACTTTATGTGTGATTCTTTATCTTTTAACTCCACGCCTCTTGCCAATACCCTCGCATTTACTTCTCTTACAACCCCATCTATAAATATATTAAACAACCACGGTGACATCACACATCCTTGTCTGAGGCCTACTTTTACTGGGAAATAATTTCCCTCTTTCCTACATACTCTAACTTGAGCCTCACTATCCTCGTAAAAACTCTTCACTGCTTTCAGTAACCTACCTCCTACACCATACACCTGCAACATCTGCCACATTGCCCCCCTATCCACCCTGTCATACGCCTTTTCCAAATCCATAAATGCCACAAAGACCTCTTTAGCCTTATCTAAATACTGTTCACTTATATATTTCACTGTAAACACCTGGTCCACACACCCCTACCTTTCCTAAAGCCTCCTTGTTCATCTGCTATCCTATTCTCCGTCTTACTCTTAATTCTTTCAATAATAACTCTACCATACACTTTGCCAGGTATACTCAACAGACTTATCCCCCTATAATTTTGGCACTCTCTTTTGTCCCCTTTGCCTTTATACAAAGGAACTATGCATGCTCTCTGCCAATCCCTAGGTACCTTACCCTCTTCCATACATTTATTAAATAATTGCACCAACCACTCCAAAACTATATCCCCACCTGCTTTTAACATTTCTATCTTTATCCCATCAATCCCGGCTGCCTTACCCCCTTTCATTTTACCTACTGCCTCACGAACTTCCCCCACACTCACAACTGGCTCTTCCTCACTCCTACAAGATGTTGTTCCTCCTTGCCCTATACACGAAATCACAGCTTCCCTATCTTCATCAACATTTAACAATTCCTCAAAATATTCCCTCCATCTTCCCAATACCTCTAACTCTCCATTTAATAACTCTCCTCTCCTATTTTTAACTGACAAATCCATTTGTTCTCTAGGCTTTCTTAACTTGTTAATCTCACTCCAAAACTTTTTCTTATTTTCAACAAAATTTGTTGATAACATCTCACCCACTCTCTCATTTGCTCTCTTTTTACATTGCTTCACCACTCTCTTAACCTCTCTCTTTTTCTCCATATACTCTTCCCTCCTTGCATCACTTCTACTTTGTAAAAACTTCTCATATGCTAACTTTTTCTCCCTAACTACTCTCTTCACATCATCATTCCACCAATCGCTCCTCTTCCCTCCCGCACCCACTTTCCTGTAAACGCAAACTTCTACTGAACACTCTAACACTACATTTTTAAACCTACCCCATACCTCTTCGACCCCATTGCCTATGCTCTCATTAGCCCATCTATCCTCCAATAGCTGTTTATATCTTACCCTAACTGCCTCCTCTTTTAGTTTATAAACCTTCACCTCTCTCTTCCCTGATGCTTCTATTCTCCTTGTATCCCATCTACCTTTTACTCTCAGTGTAGCTACAACTAGAAAGTCATCTGATATATCTGTGGCCCCTCTATAAACATGTACATCCTGAAGTCTACTCAACAGTCTTTTATCTACCAATACATAATCCAACAAACTACTGTCATTTCACCCTACATCATATCTTGTATACTTATTTATCCTCTTTTTCTTAAAATATGTATTACCTATAACTAAATCCCTTTCTATACAAAGTTCACTCAAAGGGCTCCCATTATCATTTACACCTGGCACTCCAAACTTACCTACCACACCCTCTCTAAACGTTTCTCCTACTTTAGCATTCAGGTCCCCTACCACAATTACTCTCTCACTTGGTTCAAAGGCTCCTATACATTCACTTAACATCTCCCAAAATCTCTCTCTCTCCTCTGCATTCCTCTCTTCTCCAGGTGCATACACGCTTATTATGACCCACTTCTCGCATCCAACCTTTACTTTAATCCACATAATTCTTGAATTTACACATTCATATTCTCTTTTCTCCTTCCATAACTGATCATTCAACATTACTGCTACCCCTTCCTTTGCTCTAACTCTCTCAGATACTCCAGATTTAATCCCATTTATTTCCCCCCACCGAAACTCCCCTACCCCCTTCAGCTTTGTTTCGCTTAGGGCCAGGACATCCAACTTCTTTTCATTCATAACATCAGCAATCATCTGTTTCTTGTCATCCGCACTACATCCACGCACATTTAAACATCCCAGTTTTATAAAGTTTTTCTTCTTCTCTTTTTTAGTAAATGTGTACAGGAGAAGGGGTTACTAGCCCATTGCTCCCGGCATTTTAGTCGCCTCATACGACACGCATGGCTTACGGAGGAAAGATTCTTTTCCACTTCCCCATGGACAATAGAAGAAATAAAGAGGAACAAGAGCTATTTAGAAAAAGGAGAAAAACCTAGATGTATGTATATATATATGCATGTGCATGTCTGTGAAGTGTGACCAAAGTGTAAGTAGGAGTAGCAAGATATCCCTGTTATCTAGCGTGTTTATGAGACAGAAAAAGAAACCAGCAATCCAGCAATATATATATATATATATATATATATATATATATATATATATATATATATATATATATATATATATATATATATATATATATATATATATATATATACACAGTGGACCCCCGCTTAACGATCACCTCCAAATGCGACCAATTATGTAAGTGTATTTATGTAAGTGCGTTTGTACATGTATGTTTGGGGGTCTGAAATGGACTAATCTACTTCACAATATTCCTTATGGGAAAAAATTCGGTCAGTACTGGCACCTGAACATACTACTGGAATGAAAAAAGTTCGTTAACCGGGGGTCCACTGTATATATATATATATATTTATACACACACACACACACAGTGGTCCCCCGCTTTTCGTAGTTCCCGGCAAACGTAAATTTCGCCAATCATAGGGGTATTTTCGTATAAACACGGACTCGCTTTTCATAGGTTGACTCGCGAGTTGTAGTTCGTCCGGGACGCGTACCCACGGCGTGAGCCAGGGCGGCAGCCAGTCTGGCATTGTTTACCAGTGAGCGAAGGTCCCCTCACGTACTCCAGCGAAATATTTCATAATGTTCCATTTATTTTAGTGCTTGTAAGTCACCCTGCCTTGGTGGGAGACGGCCGACTTGTTGAAAGAAAAAAAAAAGTACTAAATAAGCTACCATGGCTCCAAAGAAAGCTCCTAGTGCCAAGCCTGTGGTAAAGAAGGTGAGAAATACGATTGAATTTAAGAAAACCATCATTGAACAATATGAAAGTGGTACAAGTGTGGCTGAACTGTCCAGGATGTATAAGAAACCCTACACAACCTTATGTTTCATAGTGGCCAAGAAAAAGGAAATAAAGGACGCTGCTGTTGCAAAGGGAGTAACTATACTGACAAAAATGAGATCACCAGTACTGGAAGAGGTTGAGAAGTTATTATTGGTGTGGATAAATGAGAAACAATTAGCAGGAGATACTCTTATGACTTCGATTATTTGTGAAAAGGTTAGGCAGTTGCATGAAGATTTGGTAAAGAAATTGCCTGCAAATAGTGGTGATGTGAGTGAATTTAAGGCCAGCAAAGGCTGGTTTGAGAGATTTAAGAACCGTACTGGCATACACAGTGTGGTAAGGCATGGTGAGGCTGCCAGTTCGGACCACAAGGCGGCTGAAAAATATGTGCATGAATTCCAGGAGTACATAGAGGCTGAAGGACTGAAACCTGAACAAGTGTTCAATTGTGACGAAACAGGCCTCTTTTGGAAGAAAATGCCAAAGAGGACCTTCATTACACAAGAGGAAAAGGCAATGCCAGGACACAAGCCTATAAAAGACAGGCTGATGCTAATGTTCTGTGCTAATGCTAGTGGGGATTTCAAAGTGAAGCCATTACTAGTGTACCATTCTGAAAATCCCAGTGTGTTCAGGAAAAACAATGTTATGAAGAGTAAATTGTGTGTGTTTTGGAAATCTAATAGTAAGGCATGGGTCACGAGGGAAATTTTCGGCCGTCTCCCACCGAGGCAGGGTGACCCAAAGAAAGAAAATCCCCAAAAAGAAAATACTTTCACCATCATTCAAGACTTTCACCTCACTCACACATAATCACTGTTTTTGCAGAGGTGTTCAGAATACAACAGTTTAGAGGCATATACGTATAAAGATCCACAACATATCCCTCCAAACTGCCAATATCCCGAACCCCTCCTTTAGAGTGCAGGCACTGTACTTCCAATTTCCAGGACTCACGTCCAGCTATATAAAAATAACCGGTTTCCCTGAATCCCTTCACTAAATATTACCCTGCTCACACTCCGACAGCTCTAACACGCTCATGCGCGCTTGCTGGAAGTCCAAGCCCCTCTCCCACAAAACATCCTTTACCCCCTCCCTCCAACCTTTTCAAGGACGACCCCTACCCCGCCTTCCTTCCCCTACAGATTTATACACTCTCCAAGTCATTCTACTTTGATCCATTCTCTCTAAATGACCTAACTACCTCAACAACCCCTCTTCAGCCCTCTGACTAATACTTTTATTAACTCCACACCATCTTCTAATTTCCACACTCCGAATTTTCTGCTTAATATTCACACCACACATTGCCCTTAGACAGGACATCTCCACTGCCTCCAACCGCCTCCTCACTGCGGCATTTACAACCCAAGCTTCACAACCATATAAGAGTGTTGGTACTACTATACTTTCATATTTCCTTCTTTGCCTCCATAGATAACGTTTTTTGTCTCCACATATACCTCAACGCACCACTCGCCTTTTTTCCTTCATCAATTCTATGATTAACCTCATCCTTCATAAATCCATCCACTGACACATCAACTCCCAAATATCTGAAAACATTCACTTCTTCCATACTGCTCCTCCCCAATTTGATATCCAATTTTTCTTTATCTAAATCATTTGACACCCTCATCACCTTACTCTTTTCTATGTTCACTTTCAACTTTTTACCTTTACACACACTCCCAAACTCATCCACTAACCTTTGCAATTTCTCTTTAGAATCTCCCATACACACAGTATTATCAGCAAAAAGTAACTGTGTCAATTCCCATTCTGTATTTGATTCCCCATAATTTAATCCCACCCCTCTCCCAAACACCCTAGCATTTACTTCTTTTACAACCCCATCTATAAATATATTAAACAACCATGGTGACATTACACATCCCTGTCTAAGACCTACTTTTACCAGGAAATAGTCTGACGAAAACCAAATCTGACAAAAACTAAAGCAATATTTCCCATAGGAAATAATGTAAATCCAATTAATCAGTTCTAGACACCCAAAAATATTGACAAAAAATTACAGAAAACAATGAGAAATAAATGGATAAATGAACATTTAAATCAGTTTTACCTTAATTGAAGACTCTTGTTGGCATATTCTTCACGAGATCCTCATGCAACTGCCTTGCCTTTTCACAAATTATTGCCTCCACAACACTATCTCCTGCTAACTGGTTTTTCGTTGATCCACACTAACAACAACTTCTCATGATGTTGCAGTGTACCAAGATCCCTATTTGTTGCAACATCATGGGATCTTGGTACAAAGACTTCAACGCTTGAACCTTTGGACGACGACCTACTTACACTAGTGGCAGGTCCAATACACAAATAACCCGCACATAAAAGAGAGAAGCTAACGACGACGTTTCGGTCCGACTTGGACCATTGACAAAGTCACACTGGCAGGTGGGATCACAGTGGCAGGTCCCACTGTGATCCCATCTCCTCCTGCTTCGACTCATCTGACTGCAGTATATAAGCCACCTCTCTGGCCCTATGCTGCACTTCCTACAAGAGTGATGGACTGAACACATCGATTCCAGGTTGAGGGACTGATTACCTCAAACTCCTCCTCTCCTTACCCATTTCTACTTTGTATTGGACTGATGAAGCCACTGTGTGGCAAAACGTTTCTTCAATAAAGATTCCCATGTGTTGCATATGTGTCTCAATTCTTCAACAACTTCTCAACATCTTCGATTGTTTGCCATCACTACCACCCTCTACCACCATCACAACCACTACCACCCTCTACCACCATCACAACCACTACCACCCTCTACCACCATTACTATCACCCTCTACCACCATTACTACCACCCTCTACCACCATTACTACCACCCTCTACCACCATTACTACCACCCTCTACCACCATCACTACCACCATCACTACCACCCTCTACCACAATCACTACCACCCTCTACCTATGTAGAGGGTGGTAGTGATATTCCTCCACAAAACTTTGCAACTCATTCTATGAGTTCTTTCTTGAATTCTATCATGTTTCTCACCTTCTTTATCAAAGGGTTGGCATGCTGAATTTTCTTTGGCCCCATGGTGGTTTATTTAGCAGTCGCACTCAATAAACAAGCACAAAAAACAATCGATTATTGCAAAATGTTTCATATGAACGCACAGGGTAATGTTTACTCGACAAGAAACAGCCAGAGTGACTCTGAATGTGTGCATGGGATGCTTGGTGTGGGCGCGGGGACATGGACATGTTCCATACGGTGGACAAAAACCAAGGCGTTGAACGAAAACTGGGACAATATTTTGACAAAAAAAGGCATCGAAAACCAGGGCAAATGAAAATCAAGGTTCCAATGTACGTCCTGCTACTTCTACTCACACTCAGGTCACACTACACATACACGTCTTCTTCTTTCAACAAACTGGCTGTATCCCGCCAAGGGAGGGTGGCGCAAAAAGAAAAACAAAAGTTTCTCTTTTTAACTTTAGTAATGTATACAGGAGAAGGGGTTACTAGCCCCCTTGCTCTCAGCATTTCAGTAGCCTCTTATGACATGCATGGCTTAAAGAGGGTGTGTATATGTATGCTAGTATACATGCATGTGTAGTGTGACCTAAGTGTAAGTAGAAGTAGCAAGGCGTACCTGAAAGCTTGCATGTTTAAGAGGCAGAAAAAGAAAGACACCAGCAATCCTACCATAATGTAAAACAATTACAGGCTTTTGTGTTACACTCACATGGCAGGATGGTAGTACCTTCCTGCCTACCAACCTACTACCAAGGACACATACATGTAGAAGCATATATAATACACAAATCTCTGGGTTTTCTTCTATTTTGTTACTAATTCTTGTTCTTGTTTATTTCCTCTTACTTCCATAGGGAAGTGGAACAGAATTCTTCCTCCGTAAGCCATGCGTGTTGTAAGAGGCAACTAAAATGCCAGGAGCAAGGGGCTAGTAACCTCTTCTCCTGTATATATTACTAAATGTAAAAGGAGAAACTTCCGTTTTTCCTCTTGGGACACTTGCTTCAGTGGGATACGGCCGGTGTATTGAAAGAAAGAAGAACCCCTTCTCCTGTATGCATTATTAAATTTAAAGAGAGAAACTTTCATTTTTCTTTTTAGGTCACCCTGCATTGGAGAGAGATGGCCGGTTCGTTGAAAAAAAAAATTCTAATACTGTAATCTTTGCAGTAAACTATTTGCAAATCTGGAGAAGAGATATTAGTACTAAAAATGCCCTTTAATGAAAGACATCCATTCAAGAAAGGGTAGCAGAAAGATTTTATCTCAAGGAATTGGATCTATGCTCCCTTGTAGTAAATTTGATTCCCTTCTATTTCCCAGGTGTTCTATGACCCCCTACAGGTTTAGTGTTTCCCCATACATAATAATAATAATAATAATAATAATAATAATAATAATAATAATAATAATAATACGTATTCATTATCAAAGATATAAGTTCAAAATTTTTTAAAAGTCACTGTGAAGACTGCAATTTTGCTAACCTGTTTTTTATACTTGAATCTGTAGCAACATGCAAACTAGAAGAGTCGGTGTGCAATGCAAGAGCAGAAATTGCAGAATGCAAGGCTCCAACTGCCCACTGGGGTTGCTGAGAAGAAGCTACCATTGTGCGAATACTACAGTCTTCAGGGCTTACACCACTTGACACTGATCCTCCCCGAGTTCCAGAGGAAGACAGGGACACAAGTGATGGAGTTGAACCACCAAGGATGTGGGATAAATCCGGAAATGAAAGTAGACTGCGTCTTTTTGAGTCAGAAGGTGGAGTGTTACAGAGGGAAGATGTGCCATCTGGTGCAGCAGGAAACAGATGGAAGCGAGCAGTTGGTTTAGAAGGAGGCAGGCCCTTAGGATGTGCATAGTGAAAAGGGTGAGTGTAAAGCTGGTCAGAAAGACTAGCATTAGTAGTGTACAAACAGAAGCTACTTGGCCTGGAGGAAAGATAGGTGCTATCCGCTGACCACACGGTGAATGTTGGGCAACAGCTGCATAAAACCAACGGCATTATTATAGCATTAGTTAGAGAAAAATGAAAATAATATATATATTCACTATCAAGATAATAAATTTAATTTTTGAAAGAAGCTACTTGTAAGTGAAATGCAGTAGTAAATAAAGCAGAAGCAATCATGCACTACTATTCTAAATACAAAAAAGAAATGTAACAGAATAGTAAAATGCAACATTAATTAACATGCGTTTTTTTTTTTTTTTGGGGGGGGGGGGGGATATTAAAATGGACTCACCTGATATGACCAGATTTTTCAGATTGAGAGTTGATGGATGCATAGCCTGAAGCGTGTGAGCCGTGGCTGGTGTTGGACGAGTTTCTGGAATGCCCCGGTGCCTCTCCTCCCCAACCCTCGCCTTCTTCGCTGTCTCCAAACACCTCTGTCACAAACATATTCCTTTGTAGCATTTGTTATTCAGTAGTGTGAATTAGATGAAAAAATGAGAGGGTGCAAAAGAGATGTCAACAGCTTGGGTTTGTATACCTGGTTATGTCTGGAAGTGCAGGCTTAACAATTTTTCACAAAGTAAATATGTTATTAATATGATGTATGCACAGATCAAGTTAAGTAAACATCCAGTTAACATCAAATAAGCACCAACACACACAATTGTACCTGATTACTAAATTATAATATATCCTCACTTACACCGTTGCTTTAACCCTTTCAGGGTCCGTCCCGTAGATCTACGGCTTTGCGTTCAGTGTCCAAACCGTAGATCTATGTCATGAGCTCAGCTCACTCTGATAAACTGTGAGTGGTACACTTGGGCCTAGTTTGAGAGAATACATCTATGTGGTATGTGTGCACCACATAAAACAAATCCTGCAGCACACTGTGTATAATGAGAGAAAAAACTGAAACCAAGATTTTCGATTAAAACAGCAACTTTGCAGTGTTTTTTCGTATGTTTTTTATAGTTGTATTTGCAATTTCTTGGTCTCAGTTGATAGAATGGAAGACATATTACAGAAATAGAGATGATTTTGATTGGTTTTAGCACTGGAAATGGCTTGAAACTGAGCTCAAAGTAGCGGAAATGTTAAATTTTTGTCGATGTTCAAGAGTAAACAAACGACCTCACACGTCTAATACATGCCAGCTGGTGGATCTAATACACATTCACAAATGTGGTGATGATATTTATACAATTATTACAATATTGCATAACAGTAAATCTATTTTTTGGTGTGAATAAAAATTCATTATGTAAATAAAAAATAAAAATGGGATTTATTTGTAAAGCCTCAAAACGTAACTAATGAACCGAGGAAATGTTAGTTTAGTGCCAGGAATGCCTACATTGTTTATTCTGGATGCTATTTTGAAATTGGAATATTTTGAACTTTGTGTTAAATTTGCCAAATTACCAATTTCCGATCACTTTATTTTGTAGTTGAAACAGTTGACTTGGCGATTTCTTGTGCTCAATCGATAGAATAGAAGTAATACTAGTAAAATAGCTAAGAATTTGGTCGACTGGAATGATGTAATTGGCCTAAAATGGAAGTCAAAGTCGGCAAAATCGCCGATTCGTAAATATCGCTGACACATCAAAATTCGCGAGAGCATAATTTTGTCAATTTTCCATCAAATTTCGTACTTTTTGTTTTATTACCTTCACAAAAAGACTCTCTACCATTTCATAAGAAAAAATAACAAATTTTTTTTTGGAAAATTCTTGGACACTGGGGCACCACTTCAGATTTGGGCCTTGGACCCTGAAAGGGTTAAATATTGACGGAGGAGGAGTTGAAGAAGTATCAGTAGTAGTAACTCTAGTAGTAATGGCAATAGTAGTAGTAATGGTGGTAGTAGTAGTAGTAATGATGGTAGTAGTAGTAGTAATGATGGTAGTACTAGTAGTAGTAATGGTGGTAGTAGTAGTAGTAATGGTGGTAGTAGTAGTAGTAATGGTGGTAGTAGTAGTAGTAATGATGATAGTAGTAGTAGTAATGGTGGTGGTGGTAGTAGTAGTAACAGTGGTAGTAGTAATGGTGGTAGTAGTAGTAGTAATGGTGGTGGTAGTAGTAATGGTGGTAGTAGTAGTAATGGTGGTGGTAGTAGTAGTAATGGTGGTGGTAGTAGTAGTAATGGTGGTGGTAGTAGTAGTAATGGTGGTGGTAGTAGTAGTAATGGTGGTGGTAGTAGTAGTAGTAATGGTGGTGGTGGTAGTAGTAATAGTAATAACAACAACAATAATAATAATACAGTGGTATCTTGGTATACATCTTTAATCTGTTCCAGGACCTTGGACTTATACCAAACAGGATATATACCAAATGAATTTTCCCATAAGAAATACAGTGGACCCCCGACTTACGATGTCCTCAACCTACATTAAAACTGACTTATGATGCTTATCAGCATAAAAATTTGACCCTGACATACGTTGAAAAACTCTACTTGCATCATTCGTCCTGTCCGCGTCCACACGTCTGTCTGGCCTGAGCGCCTCAGCTGAGCTAGTGTGACATTGTTTACAAGCCGGGGCGGACAGTTGCACACATACATTTGATAAATTTTGTATTATTCCAGTGTTTTTAGTGCTTGTAACTGCTAAATAAGCCACCATGGGCCCAAAGAAAGCTTCTAGTGCCAACCCTGTGGTAAAAAGGGTGAGAAATACTATCGAAATACTAATGTACCATGATCAGCTGCTGCTGCACCACGGTCAGCTGCTGCTGCACCACGGTCAGCTGCTGCTGCACCACGGTCAGCTGCTGCTGCACCATGGTCAGCTGCTGCTGCTGCTGCTGTAGTACCATCAGCTGCTGCTGCTGTAGTACCATCAGCTGCTGCTGCACCACTGTCAGCTGCTGCTGCACCACAGTCAGCTGCTGCTGCACCATGGTCAGCTGTACTACTCGAAGATGTGGAGAGACTGTTACTGGTGTGACTTATCGAGAATTCCAAGAAACAATTAACTCCAGAGGGTTTGCCACCCAGGATAACCCAAGAAAGTCAGTGTGTCATCGAGGACTGTCTAACTTATTTCCATAGTGGTTCTTAATCTTGTCCCCCAGGATTCGACCCACACCAGTCGACTAACACCCAGGTGAACAGGAAAAAATGCCTGGAACTAGTGCTCATATTGGTGAATTTAAGGCCAGCAAAGGTTGGTTTGAGAGATTTAAGAATTGTAGTGGCATACACAGTGTGATAAGGCCTGTTTTGGAACAAAATGCCAAACAGGACCTACATTACTCAGGAGGAAAAGGCACTCCCAGGACACAGTGTCTAATCACTCATCACTACATCTTCAATAAAGGTGTCATTTATTCTTCATTTAGTACACTAGTACATGCACAATAATAATAATAAATAATAATAAATGTGCTTGATACAATTTGAAGTTAACCGAAGACTGGTTGCTTATTCTGTTTTTTGTAATTACCAAATGGTATGTGTTAACTTGGTTACTTGTTTTTTTATTATTATTATTTTATTATTATCACACTGGCCGATTCCCACCAAGGCAGGGTGGCCCGAAAAAGAAAAACTTTCACCATCATTCACTCCATCACTGTCTTGCCAGAAGGGTGCTTTACACTATAGTTTTTAAACTGCAACATTAACACCCCTCCTTCAGAGTGCAGGCACTGTACTTCCCATCTCCAGGACTCAAGTCCGGCCTGCCGGTTTCCCTGAACCCCTTCATAAATGTTACTTTGCTCACACTCCAACAGCACGTCAAGTATTAAAAACCATTTGTCTCCATTCACTCCTATCAAACATGCTCACGCATGCCTGCTGGAAGTCCAAGCCGCTCGCACACAAAACCTCCTTTACCCCCTCCCTCCAACCTTTCCTAGGCCGACCCCTACCCCGCCTTCCTTCCACTACAGACTGATACACTCTTGAAGTCACTCTGTTTCGCTCCATTCTCTCTACATGTCCGAACCACCTCAACAACCCTTCCTCAGCCCTCTGGACAACAGTTTTGGTAATCCCGCACCTCTTCCTAACTTCCAAACTACGAATTCTCTGCATTATATTCAAAGCCACACATTGCCCTCAGACATGACATCTCCACTGCCTCCAGCCTTCTCCTCGCTGCAACATTCATCACCCATGCTTCACACCCATATAAGAGCGTTGGTAAAACTATACTCTCATACATTCCCCTCTTTAGCTCCAAGGACAAAGTTCTTTGTCTCCACAGACTCCTAAGTGCACCACTCACCCTTTTCCCCTCATCAATTCTATGATTCATCTCATCTTTCATAGACCCATCCGCTGACACGTCCACTCCCAAATATCTGAATACATTCACTTAAGAACATAAGAACATAAGAACGAAGGAACACTGCAGAAGGCCTACTGGCCCATGCGAGGCAGGTCCAAGTCCCTACCGGCTTAAGCCAATGCACCCAACCTAGTCAGGTCAGGTCACATTGACTTAAGGGAGGAACACGGCAACCGACCTGTTAGCACAAGCTATCAGGTCCAACTCACACCCACCCACATCTACTCATGTATTTATCCAACCTATTTTTAAAGCTACACAACGTTCTGGCCTCTATAACGGTACTTGGGAGTTTGTTCCACTCATCCACAACTCTATTACCAAACCAGTACTTTCCTATATCCCTCCTGAATCTTAATTTTTCCAACTTAAAACCATTGCTGCGAGTCCTGTCTAGGCTAGATATTTTCAGCACACTATTTACATCCCCTTTATTTATTCCTGTCTTCCACTTATAAACCTCAATCATATCCCCCCTAATTCTACGTCTTTCTAGAGAGTGCAGTTTCAGGGCCCTTAGTCTATCCTCATAGGGAAGGTTTCTGATACATGGGATCATCTTTGTCATCCTCCTTTGTACATTTTCCAGAGAATTTATATCCATTCTGTAATACGGTGACCAAAACTGTGCAGCATAATCTAAATGAGGCCTAACCAAGGATGTATAGAGTTGAAGAACAACCTGAGGACTCCTATTATTTATGCTTCTTGATATGAAGCCAAGGATTCTATTAGCTTTATTGCGAACACTTATGCACTGTTGTCTTGGTTTCAGATTACTGCTAACCAGAACTCCTAAATCTTTTTCGCAATCCGTAATATTAAGATCTACATTATTTAGTTTATATGTGGCATGGTTATTGTCCTGTCCAACATTTAGAACTTTGCATTTGTCTATATTAAACTGCATCTGCCACTTCTCCGACCACTGCATCAGTCTATTCAAATCCTCCTGGAGTGCTCGAATGTCCTCGTCAGAATGAATTCGACGGCCTATTTTGGTGTCATCGGCAAACTTGCCGATGTCGCTCTTTATGCCCTCATCTATGTCGTTTATGTAGATTGTGAACAGCAGGGGGCCCAACACTGACCCCTGTGGAACACCGCTCGTGACGCTTCCCCACTCTGATTTCTCCCCATTTATGCAAACTCTCTGCTGCCTATTTGTCAACCATGCCTCTATCCAGGAAAAAATTTCTCCTCCTATTCCATGTGCTTTAATTTTCCTCAATAGTCTCTGATGTGGGACCCTGTCAAAAGCCTTACTGAAGTCCATATACACAATATCATATTCATTACCATGATCTACCTCCTCAAATACCTTAGTGAAAAAAGTTAATAAATTCGTAAGGCAGGAACGCCCCTTTGTAAAACCATGCTGAGATTCGTTGATTAATTTATGCTTTTCAAGGTGGCTACGAACTGCCTCGGCAATTATTGATTCCATAAATTTTCCCACTATGGAGGTTAGGCTTATTGGTCTATAGTTCGAAGCTAAGGACCTGTCACCTGTTTTGAAAATAGGTATCACATTTGCCATTTTCCACTTATCTGGCACCATGCCAGTTTGTAGTGATATGTTGAAAAGATTAGCCAAAGGTGTGCTAAGCTCCTCTTTACATTCCTTTAGAACCCTTGCATACAGTTCATCAGGGCCTGGGGATTTGTTAGGTTTTAATTTATCTATTTGCCTAAGGACCATGTCACTTGTGACCCTAATAGTGCACAGTTTATTATCGTCCTGTTCTACATAATTTATCATTACTGGAATATCGCTGGTATCCTCCTGTGTAAAAACTGAGAGGAAGTATGTGTTAAAAATTCTACACATTTCCTTATCACTGTCAGTGAGCTGACCCGAGGAACTTTTGAGTGGGCCTATCTTGTCCCTGATCTTACTTCTGTATACCTGAAAGAATCCTTTTGGGTTAGTCTTCGATTCTCTTGCAACTTTAACCTCATAATCTCTATTTGCTTTTCTAATTCCCTTTTTTATTTCTCTCTTTAACTGAATATATCGATTTCTTAATTGCCCCTCTCCTCTTTTGATTTGCCTATATATGCCTCTCTTTTGACCAATCAGATATTTTAATCTATTGTTCATCCATTTAGGATCATTTTTGTTTGATCTGATTTCCCTATTTGGAACATAATTTGACTGAGCAGCTAGAACTATGCCCTGGAAAGCATCATATCGGCAACCATCACCACCTACCTGACCCCTAGTCAGGTCATTCCAGTTCAGCCCACCTAAGTAATTTTTCAGTCCTATGAAATCAGCCAAGCGAAAGTCAGGGACGGAGACTTGATTGCCATTATTAGGGGAATTCCATGATATGTTAAAACTGAGTGATTTGTGATCACTCTCCCCAAGCTCATCATTAACCTCAAGATTATTAATTAGTGTTTCCCTACTGGCAAGAACCAAGTCAAGGAGGTTATTTCCCCTAGTTGGCTCTGTCACAAACTGTTTTAAAAAACAATCCTGGATCGTATCAAGAAAGTCACCCGACTCTAAATTTCCTGTCAAATTGCTCCAGTCAATCTGTCTATAGTTGAAATCTCCCATTAGCACAACATTTTCGTATGTAGATGCCTTACGAATTTCGTCCCATAGAAGTTTACTGCACTCCCTATCAAGATTTGGGGCCCTGTAAATCACACCCAAAATTAGTTTTTCTCGGCCCTCGAGAAGCTGTAACCAAACAGATTCAGTGGCTGACGCTTCTAATTTAATATCTTGTCTAACACAACAATTTAAATTGTCTCTGACATACATCGCTACTCCACCACCTTTCCTGTTGACCCTGTCAGTGTGGAATAATTTATAGCCTTGTATGTGACATTCAGAGGGCATCTCTCTATCTTTCAGATTGAGCCAGGTCTCTGTTATAGCAATAATATCTATGTTTCCTGCACTTGCAATTAATCTTAGCTCATCTATCTTATTTCTAACACTCCTGCTATTAGTATAGTAAACCTTAAGGGAGCTAGTCCCTTGCTGCCCTCTGCTGTCCCCCTTTGTTTGCTGACCTGTTCTATTGTCTTTATTTATAACTTCATGCTGAATGCCTTTTATACATTTACTGTTTCCAACCCTAGTGTTGCAACCTGCTTGTTTCCCACACACACCCATACCTCTATCTTCCATCAGTTTAAAATCATAGGCATTTCACCAATGGCCTTCTCAATCGAGTCTGCAAGTGCTACCACCCCTGCCCCAGAGAGATGAACCCCATCCCTTGCATACATATCATGTTTGCCATAAAAGTTGTTCCAGTTGTCAATGAATGGGATTGCAAGTTCCTTGCAGTATCTGTCTAGCCAGCAATTTACACCAATTGCCCTAGACAACCATTCATTTCCTACTCCCCTTCTAGGCAAGATGCTACATATGATTGGGATCCCTCCCTTAGACTTAATGAAATCTATAGCTGACCTGTACTTATCTAGCAGCTCTTCTCTCCTACCCTTCCCAATATCATTTCCACCAGCACTGAGACAGATAATGGGCTTGTTCCCATTACCTGACATGATATTATCCAGTCTGTTGACAATGTCCCCAACACCAGCTCCAGGGAAGCACACTCTATCTCTCATCTTCTTATTCCTATTACAAAAAGCACGATCAACATATCTTACCTGAGAGTCACCAACCACAAGAATGCGCTTACCTTCATTAGCAGGGGCAGTAGTACCCTTACCTTCACTGGCCACTGAAGTACATTCATCCTGGAGAACAGAGAAGCGATTTCCTACCTTCAGATCTGCACTCTTAACTTTCCTTACTCTGATGCGCCTCCCATTACTGTGAACAACTCGCCACTTGTAGCAGGTGCTGGGCTGCACCTCACTGCTGGTAGCCGTTGCTACCACCCCACCTACAGCCTCCTCACAGTGAGAGACAGACTGCACCTCACTGCTAGAAGCCTCATTCCCCACATCTCCAACCACCTCACACTCTCTCCCAGGCCCATTGAGGTGGACCTTCAGCCTCCTAATCTCCTCCTGGAGAAGCAAGACCTCCTCCTTCAACTCTCCAACCTCAGCTTTTAAAACACTGTAGAAGCAAGCCATGCTTTGTAACCGTCCACGCTAATCCCCAAGCAGCTCAGGGTCTGTGACCTCACGTGACGACTGACCACTGAACACTGACTGACCACTGAACCACTGACCACTGGGAAATAATTTCCCTCTTTCCTACATACTCTAACTTGAGCCTCACTATCCTCGTAAAAACTCTTCACTGCTTTCAGTAACCTACCTCCTACTGCTCCTACTGCTGGTAGCCGTTGCTACCACCCCACCTACAGCCTCCTCACAGTGAGAGACAGACTGCACCTCACTGCTAGAAGCCTCATTCCCCACATCTCCAACCACCTCACACTCTCTCCCAGGCCCATTGAGGTGGACCTTCAGCCTCCTAATCTCCTCCTGGAGAAGCAAGACCTCCTCCTTCAACTCTCCAACCTCAGCTTTTAAAACACTGTAGAAGCAAGCCATGCTTTGTAACCGTCCACGCTAATCCCCAAGCAGCTCAGGGTCTGTGACCTCACGTGACGACTGACCACTGAACACTGACTGACCACTGAACCACTGACCACTGGGAAATAATTTCCCTCTTTCCTACATACTCTAACTTGAGCCTCACTATCCTCGTAAAAACTCTTCACTGCTTTCAGTAACCTACCTCCTACACCATACACCTCCAACATCTGCCACATTGCCCCCCTATCCACCCTGTCATATGCCTTTTCCAAATCCATAAATGCCACAAAGACCTCTTTAGCCTTATCTAAATACTGTTCACTTATATGTTTCACTGTAAACACCTGGTCAACACACCCCCTACCTTTCCTAAAGCCTCCTTGTTCATCTGCTATCCTATTCTCCGTCTTACCCTTTACACAAAGGAACTATGCATGCTCTCTGCCAATCCCTAGGTACCTTACCCTCTTCCATACATTTATTAAATAATTGCACCAACCACTCCAAAACTATATCCCCACCTGCTTTTAACATTTCTATCTTTATCCCATCAATCCCGGCTGCCTTACCCCCTTTCATTTTACCTACTGCCTCAAGAACTTTCCCGACACTCACAACTGGCTCTTCCTCACTGCTACAAGATGTTATTCCTCCTTGCCCTATACATGAAATCACAGCTTCCCTATCTTCATCAACATTTAACAATTCCTGAAAATATTCCCTCCATCTTCCCAATACCTCTAACTCTCCATTTAATAACTCTCCTCTCCTATTTTTAACTGACAAATCCATTTGTTCTCTAGGCTTCCTTAACTTGTTAATCTCACTCCAAAACTATTTCTTATTTTCAACAAAATTTGTTGATAACATCTCACCCACTCTCTCATTTGCTCTCTTTTTACATTGCTTCACCACTCTCTTAATCTCTCTCTTTTTCTCCATATACTCTTCCCTCCTTGCATCACTTCTACTTTGTAAAAACTTCTCATATGCTAACTTTTTCTCCCTTACTACTCTCTTTACATCATCATTCCACCAATCGCTCCTCTTCCCTCCTGCACCCACTTTCCTGTAACCACAAACTTCTGCTGAACACTCTAACATTACATTTTTAAACCTACCCCATACCTCTTCGACCCCATTGCCTATGCTCTCATTAGCCCATCTATCCTCCAATAGCTGTTTATATCTTACCCTAACTGCCTCCTCTTTTAGTTTATAAACCTTCACCTCTCTCTTCCCTGATGCTTCTATTCTCCTTGTATCCCATCTACCTTTTACCCTCAGTGTAGCTACAACTAGAAAGTGATCTGATATATCTGTGGCCCCTCTATAAACATGTACATCCTGAATAAATAACAAAAAGGCACAATACCGTGACTGGAACGATACACAAATAACCCGCACATAAAAGAGAGAAGCTTACGACGACGTTTCGGTCCGACTTGGACAGTCTTTTATCTACCAATACATAATCCAACAAACTACTGTCATTTCGCCCTACATCATATCTTGTATACTTATTTATCCTCTTTTTCTTAAAATATGTATTACCTATAACTAAACCCCTTTCTATACAAAGTTCAATCAAAGAGCTCCCATTATCATTTACACCTGGCACCCCAAACTTACCTACCACACCCTCTCTAAAAGTTTCTCCTACTTTAGCATTCAGGTCCCCTACCACAATTACTCTCTCACTTGGTTCAAAGGCTCCTATACATTCACTTAACATCTCCCAAAATCTCTCTCTCTCCTCTACATTCCTCTCTTCTCCAGGTGCATACACACTTATTATGACCCACTTTTTGCATCCAACCTTTACTTTAATCCACATAATTCTTGAATTTACACATTCATATTCTCTTTTCTCCTTCCATAACTGATCCTTCAATATTACTGCTACCCCTTCCTTTGCTCTAACTCTCTCAGATACTCCAGATTTAATCCCATTTATTTCCCCCCACCGAAACTCCCCTACCCCCTTCAGCTTTGCTTCGCTTAGGGCCAGGACATCCAACTTCTTTTCATTCATAACATCAGCAATCATCTGTTTCTTGTCATCCGCACTACATCCACGCACATTCAAGCATCCCAATTTTATTAAGTTTTTCTTCTTCTCTTTTTTAGTAAATGTCTACAGGGGTTACTAGCCCATTGCTCCCGGCATTTTAGTCGCCTCATACGACACGCATGGCTTACGGAGGAAAGATTCTTTTCCACTTCCCCATGGACAATAGAAGAAATAAAGAAGAACAAGAGCTATTTAGAAAAAGGAGAAAAACCTAGATGTATGTATATATATATGCATGTGCGTGTCTGTGAAGTGTTTACCTGGAGTTTACCTGGAGAGAGTTCCGGGGGTCAACGTCCCTGTGGCCCGGTCTGTGACCAGAGTGACCAAAGTGTAAGCAGGAGTAGCAAGATATCCCTGTTATCTAGCGTGTTTATGAGACAGAAAAAGAAACCAGCAATCCTACCATCATGCAAAACAGTTACAGGTTTCTGTTTCACAGTCATCTGGCAGGACTGTAGTACTTCCCTGGGTGGTTGCTGTCTACCAACTTACTACCTATATATTATATTTTTGTAATAACAATAAATAATACCAGTATAAACACTAACATAATAATAATACATAATATAAAATCAAATACTGGTCACCATGGCAGGATGACCCAAAATAGAAAATTAATAACAAAAATAAGAAATGAAAAGATTAGTTATTTTTTCAAAAAATGCCACATTTATGTTTAACATATCCACATGCTACATTCAAAGTGAAGATCCTGAACCAAGTCAGAGGCACCATGCAAAAGGTAATAAAAGGCCCTAAAATCTTTTAAAATGGAATCTTAATGGGATGAATATGGAGTTCCACCAAAGTAGAATTCCATAGTCATCAAAAATTGCAAATAAATATTATCTTGGGTTTTTAGTATTCTGTGGAGAGGGAGCTGGTCATCCCAGTCATTAAAAACCACTGATATTGTCCCACTTCTTAGAGGTGGCAGTAAAGCAATTGCAAAAAACCTACAGACCAATAGTACTAACTTCACTTAATATGAAAATAATTAATGGGTCCTGAAAAGCAAGAGTGACAATCACATGAAACTGTGACAATTGTTCAATCCAGGGCAGCATGGGTTCAGAGCAGGTCGCTCCTGCCTTTCACAACTGCTGGACCATTATGATATGATCTTGGATGCACCAGAAGACAAGCTAAATGCTGATGTTGTGTACACTGATTTCACAAAAGCCTTCGTTATGTGCAACTATGGTGTGGTAGTGCACAAAATACATGCAAAATGAATAGCTGCTATAATGGGTAGATGAATATTTAACTTCTTTACAAACAGAACCCAAAGAGTAGCGATATAAAGAGTGAAGTCAGAGGCTGCCACAGTGAAAAGTTCTGTTCCTCGGGTCACAGTACTTGCCCCACTATTTCTCATTCTTATATCTGACATTAACGAGGACATCAAGAACATCTTTTGCTGATGGCACCAGAATCTCGATGAAGGTGTTAGTGGCATCCATCAAAGAGAATGAATCTTCAAGAGGAGTCCTGCTCTCACAGCCCACTATGAGGTTAGACTTCTTTGTTGACTGCCCGATCAACCAAGCTGCTGCTGCCCATGCCTTTATGTCACCACAAATTGAAATCACACAAGTTAAAGTTAGAAGTGCAAGTGCTAAAGAGCTTGACTTTATCATAGATTAATTGAGGTAACACAATATAGCAGGGTGAAATTTGGAGGAGTTCCACAGAGCAACATTCTAAAATGAAGATACAATCAAATCTTAAAAAGGGCTGGCAGTAAAAAATAGTGAAATATCAACAGAAATTAATATATCATGAGTTCAGGAGTAATGCATATTGGTTGTTTATCCCTTTCAGTGTCCCTCACGTACAACTACGTCACTGATGCCAGAGACCCCTTGAGCAGTTCTACATCATGAGCTCAGCTTACTCAGGTAAGCCCTGAACAGTAAATTTTGGCCTAGATATGTGAAAATGGGCCTGCCCCACATGATGCATGATGGGAAAAGCAAAACTCTGGCCAAGTGTTTGGTTTAGAATAGCAACTGAGTTGTTGTCGTGGATGATTTTTATGGTTTTATTGGCCGTATTTTGGTATTACAGTGGCATCTCGAGTTACGAACTCAATTCGTCCCAGAAGGCTGTTCGAGTGCCGATACCGAATGAATTTGTTCTCATAAGGAATAATGTAAATTAAATTAGTTTGTTTCAGACCCCCAAAAATACACTTACAAAAGCACTTACAAAAACACACTTGCATAATTGTTCAAGCCGAGAGCTGTTCGAAACTCGAGGTACCACTGTACTTGATAGAATGGAAGACCCACTATTATTGATGATTCTGGTTTGTTTCAGTGCCAGAAGTAGCATGAAATTGGGCTCAAGGTAGCAGAGATATTCAAGTTTTGCCCATTTTCCTTAGAATGGGTACGTCCCCTATGCCCCCCCCCCCCCAAGTCTGTTTTATGGGTTTTTAATAGGTCTGATTCAATTATTGGGATGCTGTAAGCCACGCCCAATCATTCCTGGTTATATTTTATTATCTTGGAAATAGAGTAAATCTTCAATTTAAGCAATTATGAAAGGGCAAGTGTAATATAGGAGGCCTGGGGATATGATTAGTGAACAGAGGAAATGTTAGTTTTAGTGCCAGGAATGTCTACACTGTTTATTTTGCATATTTTTAAATTTGTATTTTTTTGTGTAAATCTGGCTAAATTACCAATTTCTGTTCACTTTATAGGTGAATGGGCAGTTTCTTGTGCTCAATAAATAGAACAGAAGGGATACTAGCAAAGTAGCTAAGAATCTGGTTGAATGGAACTTAAAATAATACTCAAAGTCAGCGAAATCGCTAATGCATAAATAGCAGTCTGAGCGCAAACTTTGAGTCTGCATAATTCCATAAGTTTTCGATCAAATTTCATACTTCTGGCATCAATACCTTCACAAAAGACATTCTCCACCATTTCAGAAGAATTATTTCTTTTAAGTGGACACAAGGAGCAATTTTAGTTTCAGGGGTACGGACAGTGAAAGGGTTAAGATGCATCTCCTTAAGATTCAGTGAAAGAAGATCAAAGCTAGACAATATAGTGAACATTGAAATTGCACAGAAAGAGGACTTCAGCATTTGAAGAAAAGGATTCTCTGAATGAAAAGCAAGATAAGGGAATTACAGCAGTTGGAATATTAATGAGAGCATAAGAAAATAAGTTACTATAATATTTTTTTGTCATTTCTTTCTAGTAAATGTTGTATGGGATATTCAATGCCAATGTTCAAATAATCAATTTTTGTATGGTACAGGCATACCTCACTTAATGCTTCCACTCGATGTCACAATTTCAGAATATTACAGTGCAACCAATAAATGGGGTTAATAAAGCCTAAAGTATTAAACCAAGCTTTTTGAATATATTTAAACCTAGATTTACTCTTAAATGTACCAATATCTAATATTTTCCGGCATGTAAGGCACATCCCAATTTTGGCAGGCATATTCTGAGAAAAATTAGAAATGCAGTACTTGCTTCAAAATGATAGTGAGCCAGTGGTTGGCTGCTTATGCATACAGGGTAGGTGAAAGAGGTCAGACCTTGCACAGCCTGTTGGTGGTTACTTCACCACCAAGCACCAAAACGAGCATGGCTACCTGTTGTTCACAGGTGCTTACTCTACAACTGCTACAGCTGGTTTACTTATTATGTCCCAGCAATACATAATTTATAATAGTTACCAATCATTCTAAAGTAATCTAGAAAACAGTTCTGGGGGTTGTTTGGAGTTAGGTTTACGGTGCTGCAGCACTGAAACCACTACTTGCCTGTAACCCAAAGTGTACCCTTGTTCCTGACCTTGAGCATACAAGGCATGGGATGATTTTCTGAGACTTTTTTTGGGGGGAAAAGAAAATGCACCTCATATGCTGGAAAATATAGTAACTATCCATGCATGTAATGCAATAAATAGACCTGGCTTGTCTGGTGCTTGCCTGGTCAACCAGGCTGTGGCTGCTAAGAAAGTAGGTCTTTCAACCACTGTGAACACTTTCTGGTGCATATAGTTAGCATTTCTGAAGCTTCTTCAGCAAAACAGAATGCTGCATGTCTTAACATGAGATGTGTGTGGAAATGCCACGCTCCAATGTCATGACAATAGGTCTATTAAGATGTCTGTGCAATTTATTAAAATAAGAGAATCCTGCAAAACTTCTCAAGAAAGCTCAATTTTTTTCAGGAGCTTCAACATATTTCAAATATTAGGGGACACCCCTATCAGCTCAGGTACTGATTATGTCCATTAACCTACTATTAGGATTGAAGGCAAGTGGTTAGAATTTTCTTTCTCAAGATTTATGAAAGAACATCCAGTTTCTCAACTTTTTTGTACAATGAATATTTGCTGCTGTGTGTAGCCAACTTTTCAAATATTTCAAACAATTGAGTGAGAAATATACAATGAGTAGATATGTTTACATTTAAAAAAAGAACAGCAAGGGCAAAAACTTATCAGTCCCTCAAAAGTGAGAGACTGAACAGCTCAAATTATCTAATCTTCCAGTCTCCAACATAATTCATTTAAAAAAAAAAGCAAATGTTTAGCAAATTTTTTTCATAAAGAAGGATAGCCATGTGCTGCATGTGTCTTATCAACCTTTTAAGTATTGCATATGATAAATGTAAAAAAAAATAACTGATTTTATAGATGCAGTTACATGTACTCTTACACATTTCTCCACCTTTGCTGCAAATATTTGAAAAGGGTGGCTACATACTGTAGCAAACATTCAGTGCACAAGAAAGTGGAGAAATTGGATTCAATAAAAGAATACACAAATAACCCTCTCCTTCTGCTACCAAGACTTCTCGAATCTACTCCATTTCCTGCTCCTCTTGTCCTCTCCAATACCTTGGAGAAACTGACCGCTCTCTTTCTGACAGACTTAAGAAGCACAAAAGTGTTGGACTTGCTGACACCAATAATGCTCTTTTCTGTTGTGTTAAAGATCACAGTCATCCTATTAATTGGTCCTCTGCCAAAATTTTCTACCCTCCTTCTAGCCTTCATCGATGCTGTCTTGTTGAAGCATCCCTTATACACAACTTTCGTAACATGAATCTTAGTCCTGGCTTTCTCTCTGTAGATGCCTTCCTTTCTCATTACATTGTCAAATGCTCCAAATTTCAGACTACTTGGGACTTGACCTGATCTTTATCTCCCCTTACTGCTTCTCCTTTCTTTGCCTTTCCTTTCTTCTGCCTAGGTGGGTTCTGACTTTTGAGTTTTTCCTCCTGGGTTATTGTCCTGCCCTCACTGGCCATTAACTCTCCTGCAGTGCTTCATTTCTTTTGCCCTTAAACTATGTCCACTACTACTACTACTACTATTGCTCTGCTAACACTCCACTCTCTGACTCTTGTGTCACTACCACTACTTCCTTCCTATTGCCACTTCTGCTAATGCTGCACTACTAATACAAATACTACTACCACCACTACCTCTACCATTACATCTTCCATTTTGCTACTACCTCCTCTAATTCTACTCCTGACCCTGCCTCCCTTCATATATATGCACTGGCTCCCTTTCCTTCGCACTTCTGTGGGACTAAATTAATGGTCTAAGTTGGACCAAAATGTCATCATAAGTTTCAGTCTCCTATGTGTGGGTATTTGTGTATTGTTCTAGTCACAGTATTATGCCTTTTTATTCTTTCTCTTCTTCCACTGTCTCCAATGGCTGGAAAATCATCTTCATTAAGATACCCAGGTGCTGCATGTGTCTAATTCATCAGTTTTTTTCTGAGTCAATTACATAATGTGTTTAACCCTTTGACTGTTTCAGTCGTATATACACCTATATATATACAGTGGACCCCCGGTTAACGAACTTTTTTCATTCCAGTAGTATGTTCAGGTGCCAGTACTGACCGAATTTTTTCCCATAAGGAATATTGTGAAGTAGATTAGTCTATATCAGACCCCCAAACATACACGTACAAACGCACTTACATAAATACACTTACATAATTGGTCGCATTTGGAGGTGATCGTTAAGCGGGGGTCCACTGTATATATATATATATATATATATATATATATATATATATATATATACACACACCTATATATATATATATATATATATATATATATATATATATATATATATATATACACCTATATATATACACACGACCTGCTCGACATACAACCATTCGAATTACGACCGTGTTTTCTATGCCAAATTTCTGGGAAATAAACAACTGTTTGTGTTGTACACAGTGTTTATCCTAAACCTTATAGTATAAAATATAGTACTAACAGCATAAAAAGTAAAGTAAATAATACCAAAATAAAACAATAAAATAAAGTCATTACAAAAATGTAATGTCGATACTCAGCAGTAAGGTTCGACTTGCATCCAGTTTGACTTACAACCAGTTTGTCGGAACCAAACTCAGTCCTAAGTCGGATGGTACCTGTATACGTCTTACGAACCAATTTGTTTGACGTACATACACTCAAAAATTCTAGCGGCTTCAAATCAAGCGGGAGAAAGCTGGTAGGCCCACATGTGAGAGAATGGGTCTGTGTGGTCAGTGTGTGCAGTATAAAAAAAATCCTACAGCAAGCAGTGCATAATGAGAAAAAAAAATCTCCGTGTTTTAGGATTAAAGCGCCGACTTCTAGGTGCATTTTCGTAAAGTTTTTATGGTTATATTCTTGTTTTTGTAGTCACATTTGATAGAATGGAAAACATTATAGAAATGGAGGTGATTTTGACTGGTTTTACTATGAAAAGCACCTGGAAATGGAGCTCAAAGTAAGGGGATTGCTTGATTTCTGCTTGTGTTCAAGAGTAAACAAATGACATCATTGTCCAATAAATGTCCAACTAGCCATTGTAATAAACAGTCATGAATGGGTTGACATTATTTATACAATTATCAAAATATTGCAGTAGTCTGCCTAACAGTAAATGTAAAGTAAAAGGACACAAGTGCAACTAATGTGACATTTTTTTGTGGCAACGTTTCGCTCTCCTGGAGAGCGAAATGTTGCCACAATAAAATGTCACATTAGTTGCACTTGTGTCCTTTTACTTTACATATTGTCGGTAATTCTACCAACATTATTACAATAACAGTAAATCTTCTATTTTTTGTTTGAATAAAAATTCATAATAGAAAGCAAGAGTAATATCAGAGGGGCTTGGAAATGTGACTGATCAACAAAGAAAATGTCATTTTAGAGCCAGGAATGTCTGCATTGTTCATTCTGGACCCTATTTTGAAACTGGCATATTTTTTAATTTGCGTGAAATTGGCCAAATTGCCAATTTCTGACCACTTTATTGGATAGTCGAAATCAGTAAATGGGCAGTTTCTTGTACTCAATCGATAGAACAAACTGAGTTCTAGAGAAATAGCTATGAGTTTGGTTGACTGGAACAATGGAATTGGCTAAAAATAGGGCTCAAAGTGGGTGAAATTGCCGATTCGTAAATATCGCCGAGGTCACTAACTTTGTGAGAGCGTAATTCCATAATTTTTCCATCAAATTTCATCCTTTGGTGTTATTACCATCGGGAAAAGATTCTCTATCATTTCATAAGATTTTTTTTTTTTTTTCAAATATTTTGCAACACCAGGAGACACCTCAGGATTTGGGGTTGTGACGTCAAAGGGATAAAAGAGAAATTAAAAACATGGCTTGCCAGATTATACTCTACAGTTCCATGATGGTGTCAGGCAAGGGGGCAGTGTATACTGAAGTATGCCTGTATTAATTTAATTTTGTTTTGATTAATTTTTAGAATTATTTTTCTGAGCTCCTGTAAAAATGAGCATGAGTAATGAAATATTTTCTCCTTATCTAGGCAAGGTAAAAGTCCACTCTCTGATTTTTCTTTTATTTATTGTATTTACAGAATGCAACTAAATACTCTAAATGTTAAAACTGGGTCAGAGTAAGAGACTTTCATTTTGCATTAACCTTTTCAGAAAGCTTATGTAAGGACCTTTAAAACAGCTGACAACTTGGTCTGCCCAGTGCACCAGCCCCAGCTGCCACGTCACTCCTAGAGAGATAATCAAATACAGAAGCTGAATCACAGCTTTACAGAAACTTTGTTTCAAGAATGTTATTAAAGTCACTTTTTGTCTATGCCATGGAATATATACAGTAAATGTTTTTGCCCTACCTTTCACTGTTTAAATGCAATTAACTGCCATAAGACATCATTGTGTGCATAATATATCTAATTAGTTTATAATGAAAAGACATTAGTGATGAATAAATATTTTATAATATAAATATACCTAACTCAAATAACAAACATTATATAGTACAATATAGTCGAACTACCAAATTCATGAACTTATGATTCACAAGATCTGATTACGTAAAGTGTTTAATGATAGGTATTGTATGAATAGCTTCAATTATATGAAGTTTTTGTAGGGGTGCCCATTTTATTTGCAAGGATAGGAGGGGGGCTAGAATAGGAGCTTCCTGAAACAACTGACTACAGGATTTTGCTCGAAATGTTTTCAGTGCATATCCTATGCCCAAATCACTTTTCCTTCTGGGCATTATTACAAATGTCAATATTAATTAAATTATAGTGACATTTACACAAAATAAGCCTAAATATGAAACAATTTATCATACAGACAGAATTTGGTATCGTTTGTGGAGTACAAATTTATGAGCCCTTTAGGAATGTAGCCCCCAAGAATTTGGGGCTCAACTTTATTTTTTAATATATGAAATTGTGAATAAAAAACTAATGTACTACAGGATGAGAAGAAACTAAAATTAATGTAAGAATAACATACCATTAACTTTCTTCTTGAGAGAATCATAACCTGAGGATGTCAGTGATGCAAGGGAACCAGATGTTGGTCTGCTTGGTGGAACCTCCTCAGCCCCAACTTCTGAAGGAGGTTGGTACCGAGTGCCTCGTGACGGTTGACTAAAATATAATAAAAAAAAAAAAAAAAAATCACTGAACATGTCAGAGTAACTCCAAGTGGAAGTGGACAAGAATCTTTCCTCTGCAAAACATGCATGTAGTAAGAGATCATTAAAATGCCAGGAGCAAGAGGCTAGTAACCCCTTCTGTATAAATTACTAAATTTAAAAAGAGAAACTTAAGTTTTTCTTTTTGGGCCACCCTGTCTTGGTGGGATATGGCCGGTCTTTGCAGAGGTGCTCAGATATGACAGTTTAGATGTCACTCCAAACAGCCAGTATCTCAAACCCTTCCTTTAAAGTGCAGGCATTGTACTTCCCACCTCCAGGGCTCAAGTCCAGCTAACTGGTTTCCCTGAATCCCTTCACAAAATATTACCCTGCTCACACTTCAACAGTTCATCAGGTCCAAAAAACCAATCACCTCCATTCACTCCCATCTAACATGCTCACACATGCCTGCTGCATGTCAAAGACCCTTGCATACAACACCTCTTTTACCCCCCTCCCTTCATCCTTTCCCAGGAAAAGCCATACCCCTCCTCCCCTCCACTACCCTCCAAGCCATCCTATTTTGCTTCATCCTCTCTAAATGACCAAACCACCTCAACAACCCCCCTCTTCAGCCCTCTGAATAATACTCTTAGTAACTCCACACCTTCTCTTAATTTCCACACTACAAATTCTCTGCATAATATTTACACCACACAGTACCCTTAGACATGACATCTCCACTGCCTCCAGCCTCCTCCTCGCTGCAAAATTTACAACTCAAGGTTCATACCCATTAAAGAGTGTTGGTACCACTATTAATCTCATACATTTCCTTATTTGCCTCCATGGATAACACTTTTTGTCTCCACAGATACCTCAATGCACCACTCACCTTTTTTCCTTCATCACTTCTATGGTTAACCTCATCCTTCATAAACCCATCTGCTGACAAGTCTACTCCCAAACATCTGAACACATTCACTTCTTCTATACTCCCTCGCTCCAATGTGAAATCCAATTTTTCTTCACCCAACTCGTTTGATACCCTCATCACCTTACTTTTACCTATGTTCACTTTCAACTTTCTTCCTTTACACACTCTCCCAAACTCATTCACTAACCTTTGCAACTTCTCTTTAGAATCTCCCATAGTACAGTATCATCAGCAAAAAGTAACTATGTTAACTCCCATTTTGTATTTGATTCTCCATAATTTAATCCCACCCCTCTCCCCAACACCCTAGCATTTACTTCTTTTACAACTCCATCTATAAATATATTAAACAATCACAGTGACATTACACATCCCCTGTCTAAGGCCTACTTTTACTGGAAAGTAATCTCCCTCTCTCCTACACACCCCAACCTGAGCCTCACTATCCTCATAAAAACTCTTTACAGCATTTACTAACTTACTACCTCTTCCATACACTTGCAACATCTGCCACATTGCTCCCTTATCCCTTCTTTCCTAAATCCAAAAATGCAATGAAAACTTACCCATCTTTATCTAAATATTGTTCACTTATATGCTTCAATATAAATACTTGGTCTACACATACCCTACCCATTCTAAAGCTTCCTTGTTCATCTGCAATCCTGCTCTCCGTCTTACCTCTAATTCTTTCAATAGTAACCCTACCATGTACTTTACTTGGTATACTCAGTAAACTTATTCCCATAAATTTTTACAATCTCTTTTGTCCCCCCTCCCTTTATATAAAGGAACTATACATGTTCTCTGCCAATGCCTAGTTACCTTCCCCTCTTTCATACATTTACTGAACAAAAGTACCAACCACTCCAAAACAATATACCCCCTGCCTTTAACATCTCTGTCATGATCCCATCAGTTCCAGCTTCTTTACCCCCTTTCATTCTACCCAATGCCTCATGCACCTCCCCCACACTCACATCCGGCTCTTCTTCACTCCTAAAAGATGTTATACCTCCCTGGCTAATGCATGAAATTACTGCCTCCCTCTTTTCACCAACATTTAATAACTCCTCAAAATATTCCCACCAACTACCCAAGTACCTCTATTTCCCCATCTACTAACTTCCCTATTCTGTTTTTAACTGTCAAATCCATTTGTTCCCTAGGCTTTCTTAACCTATTTATCTCCAAAAAGTTTTCTTATTCTCAGCAAAATTTGCTGACAGTGCCTCACCCACTCTATTATTTGCTCTCCTTTTGAACTCCCTCACCACTCTATTCACCTCTCTTTTACTCTCCCCTTCTTATGTCACTTCTTTGTAAAAACCTCTTATAAATGACCTTTTTTTTCTTTTACCACACCCTATACCTCATCATTCCACCAATCGCTCCTCTTTCCTCCTGCACCCAACCTCCTATAGCCATAAATTTCTGCCCCACCTTCTAACACTGCATTTTTAAAACTATCCCAACCCTCTTCAACCCCCCACACTACTTATACTCTCACTAGCCCACCTTTCTCCCAATAGTTGCTTATATCTCACCCCATCTTCCTCCTCCCTTAGTTTATAAATTTTCACCTCTCTCTTACTTGCTGCTGCTATTTTTCTTTTGCCCCATCTACCTCTTACTCTAACTGTAGCTACAACTAAATAATGACCTGAAATATCTTTTACCCCTCTATAAACATGCACATCCTGAAGTCTACTCATTATCCTTTTATCCACCAATACATAATCTAACAAACTATACTTTCATTATGTGCTATATCATATCTTGTATACTTATTTATCCTCTTTTTCTTAAAATATGTATTACTTTTTACCAAACCTCCTTCTATACATAGTTAAATTAAAGACCCCTACCCCACATTTTCATTTACTCCTGGTACCCCAAACTTACCTACTCCTCCCTCCACAACAGTTTTACCCACTTCAGCATTTAGGTTCCCCACCACAAGTACTCTCTTACTTGGTTCAAAACTCCCCAAGCACTCGCTCAATATCTCCCAAAATTAATCAATCAATCAATCAATCACTCAATCTCTCTCTCTCCTCTCCCAGTGCATAAGCATTTACTATACAGTACCCCACTTTTCACAACTGACCCATATTTTACTCCACATAATCCTTGAATTTATACATTTATATTCCCTCTTTTCCTGCCATAACTGATCCTTCAACATTATCACTACTCTTTCCTCAGCCCCCTGACCTAATCCCATTTATTTCTCCCCACTAAAACTCTTCTACCCCCTTCAGCTTTGTTTCTCACTCACAGTCACTCACTCACACACTCACACTCACACACACACACACACACTCACACTCACACTCACACACACACACACACACACACACACACACACACACACACACACACACACACAGTAAATGGCACTTTTCATTTTTGGGTTACACAACTCTTAAATTAACTACAGTAAAAACAAATCATTCTAGGTAGTAGGTTGGTAGACAGCAACTGCCCAGGGAGGTACTACCGTCCTGCCAATTGAGTGTAAAACTGAAGCCTGTAATTGTTTTACACGATGGTAGGACTGCTGGTGTCTTTTTTTTTCTGTCTCATACACATGCAAGATTTCAGGTATGTCTTGCTACTTCTACTTACACTTAGGTCACACTACACATACATGTGCAAGCATATATATACACACACCCCTTTGAGTTTTCTTCTATTTTCTTTCTAGTTCTTGTTCTTGTTTATTTCCTCTTACCTCCATGGGGAAGTGGAACAGAATTCTTCCTCCGTAAGCCATGCGTGTTGTAAGAGGCAACTAAAATGCCGGGAGCAAAGGGCTAGTAACCCTTTCTCCTGTATATATTACTAAATGTAAAAGGAGAAACTTTCGTTTTTCCTTTTAGGCCACCCCGCCTCAGTGGGATACGGCCGGTGTGTTGAAAGAAAGAAAAAACAAATCATGAACAGTTGCATTTACTCTAGTGTACTATGACTTGAAGAAATTACTTAGCAAATTTGTTAAAAGTATGTTTCCTCCAAATCAGTTTTGTGTACAGTATAATATGCAGGTCCTAGTGAACTCAAATGGGTTCCACCAGTGGTTACTGGAGCTACAGTGGTTTTTGTCTTCTTAAAAAATTGTGTTATTGATCTTATGTTGTAAAACTGTGAAGAGTTGCAGGAATTGAGACTTTCTAATTATTACATAAATACATTCCAAAATACATACTAGGGCAATTATTCTAATTAAATTTAAGAAAAAACAGAGAAGAGAGGAACAGAAACTTATTCAGGTACACAGTGGAACCCCAGATTTCGTTCGCACCGGATAACATACAATTCAGATTTCAACCTCTTTTTTGGCGAAATTTTGCTCTGGATTTTATACCTCGTCCTGGATATCGTCCATATCAGATGCGTCCACCCACCCAGGACGCCGCCACTTATGTCTCAGTCTGGCTGTCACTGGTTGAGTGAGCATTCATCCGAAACATTTTGTAATAATCCATTGTTTTTTGTGCTTGTTTATTGAGTGCTTGGAGAAAATTGTGGCCAGAATGTGTCCTCGACAAAGATTTTGAAGGGTTTGAGGCTGACCCTGCCGACCCTATGCCTGTTGTGGAATCTACTGTGTCTTTGGGGAAGTCCATGGGGTTGGATGTGAGTGGCCAGGATGTGGAAGAGTTGGTGGAGGACCACATGGAAGAGCTAACCACTGAAGAGCTGCAAGACCCTCATCTGGAACAGCAACAGACCACAGCTGAGGAAATTGCTTCAGAGGAGGAGGAAGAGAGAGGGGTGAAGGTGCCTTCTTCAGTGATTAAGTACATTTGTGCAAAGAAGAATGAGGTGCAAACTTTTGTGGAAAAAATATCGCCCTGACCAAGCTGATACAAGCTGTATCTGCAATATGTTCAGTGACAATACCTTGTCCCATTTTAGGTAGATCTTAAAGAGACGCCAGAAACAGAGCCCTCTGGACAGATTTTTAGTGCGAAAGGGGTCCAGTTCTAGTAAAAGTCAAAGAAAGGACGTAACCCCGGATAGGACTTTGATACCTGAAGTCCTTATGAAGCGGGATTCCCCTTCCAAACAATAACCTCTGTTCCTCCTCCCTCTCCCCTCCTTGCCATCCATACCCCAAAAAGTCCTCAATAAAGGTAGGTGTGATGTTAAATGTTCATTTATCCATTTCATTAGTCATTTATATTTCTTCCTCATTGTTTTCTATACGTAAAACTATAGTTATTCTTTAAAAAATGTACTTTTTGTTAATATTTTTGGGTGTCTAGAACGGATTAATTGTATTTACATTATTTCTTATGGGAAATATTGCTTCGGTTTTCGTCTGTTTCAGATTTAGACTGACCTTCTGGAATGGACTAAGGATGAAATCCGGGGTTCCACTGTAATTCATTTATTTATTCTCATTCTCTCTCTCTCCTGAGGAACCATGTATTCTCTCTGCCAATCCTTAGGTGACTTTACTTCTTTCATACATATATGTATACATGTATTCACCAGGAGCGTATATTCTGGGTGTGCTAGGTGAATGCTGCACACCCACCAAAGATGGTAAATTCATCATAAATATTAAGCTCACTCAATAATATAATCATAGATCATAATGGAAAACTAATTTTTCTGTCCCCTGTTATGAAATACTGTGTCAGTTATTCTAAGATAGCACTGCACACCCCACAGCTAATTGTATCATGCACAGCACACAACCTGTGACAATAACCCACCATACACCACTGGTATTCACTCATATATTATGGGTGGGAACTACTGGGAATGTTAAGTAATAAAAAAATAAAAACTTTTCATATATATAAAGGTGTGGAATACAATGCTACACTGTCTCAAGTGCAAAACTATGAAAGCAGCTACATAAATCAGGAAGTTCCTCTAGAAGAAATAATTTTTCAAGAATTATATGTATACTTACGCTTTAAAGCAGGGATCACCAGATAACAAAGTCATATCTACAGTGACTTTTAACATAGAGTTGTGAAGCCGGTGTTTAGAATCATATGCTTCCAGTAGGTACCTCTGAGAGCCTCCTGATCCAGCAAACTCTGCGAGGTTAACATCAGCATACCCAAGCTTCTGGAATGATTTTCCTCCACGCACCTCCTGTGAAAACACAACTCATTAACATACTAATTAAAGAAAAAGATGTATACATTATATGAAAGTGACTTAAAAGTGGTTGAAAAAATTATATCAACAGTACATTTGATTCTCTTTTACATGCAATCTTTCTACATGCTATTGCTATAACATAGTTGAAAATTTGTAGCATATTTTTGATGAGCATTCAGCAATCTTCTAGGTGCAAATTTATGAAAAAAATATAGCATTCTGTGGGATCTTTCCTTTTGCAGCCAGCCTTTGGACTCGACCACTATTTTTGTGAGAAAAGCCTACTATCATTTACTGTAAACACTGCATACTGCCAGTTTTCCATGCATGTGTGTCCCAAACCATATTCAGTCATGTTAGTGAACTGAATTCTGATCGTATTATCAGTCTATCTCATCTCTGGGTACTAATCATGGCACTCAATAGAAATAAGAATGATGATAGAGATGCCAAGAAGAATAAGAACAAAAATATTCATGCTTTGCAACAAATGGAAATTTCAGATAAACCCAAATGGAAATAAGTCACTCTGTCTGACTTTTTTGGGTTATCCTAGGTAATTTTCACATATACTATGCTTAAGAATTCACAAACAAGCGAAATTATTTATAAATATTATCTTTTAATCCAGGGTTTGAATCCTGCTGTGGATCGAGAGATTTGTTTGTAAATACACGTACTTATGTGTACCTGTACCTAAACAAACTTACTTAAACTTAAATGTGATGCACATGTGATGGAGATGGCAAGAGCCTTTGGTCTCAGTAAACCATAAATTAGTAGTACTAACAAGAATAAAGTTAAAGTAATTTTGTGCAATGAGTCAGCCAGGTTGTGATCTGAAAAGAATGACAAATCACATAATTAGGTGGAAAAAAATAATCAACAAATGGATTGGGCAGAAAGGGAGAAAGCTTTCTCATACATGTACTATAAAGCAATGTAGGATGAAGGAAGGCCTGAACAAGAGTGTGTGCTTAGTTTTGGCTGATTTCAAAAGTTAAAATTGCTAAGTTGCGTAAAATTAAATTTTCCGAGGAAAGTGCATCTGCTGATCATGATGCCACCAGGAATTCCCCTGCAGAATTGGAATTGGGTGACTATGAGCTACAGCAAGTGTTTAAAGTTGACAAGTGTTTGTTGAAAGATGCTGCCTAGAACTTTTATCAGCCAGGAAGAAAAAAGTGTGCATGGATTCAAGGCAGCAAAGGATCATTTCAGCTTGCTTCTGTGTGGTAAGGCATTAGGTGATTTCAACTATACACCCATGGTTATTTAATGCTTCAAGATTCCCCATGCTTTAAAAGTTAAAGACAAAAGCACTTTGCTGCTATTTCAGAGGTCTCACCAGCTAAACATGAATGACTACTTTAAGCATCATCTTATTCTAAAGGCACATCTTACTTGCACAGCAATAATCTAGTATTCAAGATTCTCCTCACTCTTGATAATTCCCGTATTCATTTGAGCTCTTGGGGAATGTGCACACACATGAAAGTTGTGTTTTTACCACAAAATACGACAACATTGATACAACCACTGGATTGAGGAGTTAAGCCACTAAAGTGCAACTACCCACAGGGTTATATGGAAACTCAGTGCAGCATAGATGCTGACTCGGAGCTTGGGGGTGCCAGAGTTCTAGCATATATTTAACACTGCAGATGCAATCAAGTACATCAAAAGTGCATGGAATGAAGTAAGACACTCACTAAATGTAGGTTGGGGAAAATTATGGCCTGGTGTGGTGAATAATTTCACAGGTTTTTCCTTCGGCTGAGAGCCAGGCTCAAGAAATTGTAATCTTGCAAGGAGATTACTGGGTGATAGCTTTGAAGATATGCAGCCAGGAGACATGAACAAAATCTTTGAAGATGAGGAAAAAAGATTACCAGAAGAAATACTGGTGAGTTTAATTCCCAGATAGAAGGAAGGAAAAAACAAATAAGTATGAGGAACAACCTGCAGATACAACTTAACATTTTAATTTTAACAGCTACATAAGCAGTTTCATGCTGTTAGTAAAATTACAGACTATAACTGAAGATGACCCTCACATATCTAGAAGCACTGCTCTGAAGCAGGGTCTGGAGCAGCTGATGATTCCTTCATGTCAACTGAATAAAATACTGCAGAGTAAAACAGACCAGAAACACAATACTGACTACCTGAGCATTCAAGTAAAACCATCACCTAATGACAACTCTTCATCAACATCAATGCAAGAACCTCAGACATGCACCCAAGTCCATGCTATACAGCAGACCCTCATATTACAGCTAGCCCTCCACTTTTGCGAGCTTTGAACATTCGCGAATGCCCAGCCGCCCAACCATATTTACCAAACAAATGCAAGAAAAAAGTACAGGAAAATGCTTCCTGCTGCATCCCTACTACCCTCTCTCTTATCCCCTTAACCAGCAGCCCAACAATCCACCACTCACTCAGTCATTGTCCAGTTACTGATTGCATCGGTCGTGTCCAGTTACTGTTCGTGTCCTACTGTACATGTGTGTTTGTGGTGGTGGTGCAAGTATGGCCCCCAAGCAAGCAGCAACTGCTATTGATAAGCCAACCCCTAAGCACTCAAAGAAAGTCATGAATCTGGAGAAGAATGTGAAATTGCTAGACAAGTGTAGGGAAGGTTATTTTAGCAATTCTGCCATTGGAAAATTATTTAATGTAAACAAAAGCACAGTGCGCTCTATCAAGAAAAATGAGGCGAAGATAAGGGCGGCACTAGCATCTACTGCTCCGCCCTCAGCCAAGCAAGTGTCACAAGTAAGAAACAGTGTGATGTTTATGATGGAATCAGCATTATTTGTGTGGATTTCTGACCAAAATAGAAAAGGAAATCCCATAGATAGCAATGCAATTCGTGCAAGGGGAAGAAATTCACCATTGCTGACTGCCTCTCAATAGTGCATGTGTCAAGGATTTGCACCCTGAGACAGTGAAGGGTTGTTGGAGGGCTTTGTGGCCTGCCTGCCTGCCTGCCTGCCTGCCTGCGTGTGTGTGTGTGTGTGTGATTTTGTTGGATTTGGTCCTCAGGATAAGGTCAACAACACCGTGAGGAAGACAGTGGAGTTAGCAAGGCTAGGGGGTGGTGAAGGGGTCGAGGACATGCAGGAGAGTGAAGTAAGAGAACTGGTTGAAGAACATGATGAAGAATTGTTGGAGATTGCAGAGAGTGAGGATAAAGAAGAGGAGAGTGTTGCTGAGGCCAATCAACCTCAAGCAACGAGAATGACAGCACAGCTCAAACAATTTTTTTACAACACAGACCCATCGACGTTGAGGGCTCTGAAGGTGATGAATGACACTGATAGGAGAATAATTCCCTACAAAACTCTGTTTGTAGATATGAAGAGGAAATGGTCCCAGCTGCCCATCACAATGTTCTTCACAAGAAAGCCTGCCACTACACCTACCGCCTCACCTGAACCTCAACCTGTGGCAGAATCTGACTCCGTTGCTAACTATGACTCTAGCGATGTCGGCAGTGACGCTGGCAGTGAAGAGTTAGAATCCACACACTAGACTCATCATGCCATGCAGTTACACTCTATAACAATCACCTCCATTCAACTGTCATCAGTAACTGCTTGGCTAACTATCATCATCATCATTGTCATCATTATCACAAGTCATCAGAGTTTGTCTGCCTAACCTTACGAATGGTGAGTATTTTGTTTGTTCATTATCTGTTACTAAACAATAACATGCATATACAATATTTTAAGATGTTTTCATGTGTTTTATGATTGTTCATGGTTCAATAGGTTAAGGAAGCAGTACTGTTAGGCTAAGTAAACGCTATTATTACATTTCCGTGTACATGTTTATCGAGGGGCCACAGATATATCAGATCACTTTCTAGTTGTAGCTACACTGAGAGTAAAAGGTAGATGGGATACAAGGAGAATAGAAACATCAGGGAAGAGAGAGGTGAAGGTTTATAAACTAAAAGAGGAGGCAGTTAGGGTAAGATATAAACAGCTATTGGAGGATAGATGGGCTAATGAGAGCATAGGCAATGGGGTCGAAGAGGAATGGGGTAGGTTTAAAAATGTAGTGTTAGAGTGTTCAGCAGAAGTTTGTGGTTACAGGAAAGTGGGTGCAGGAGGGAAGAGGAGCGATTGGTGGAATGATGATGTGAAGAGAGTAGTAAGGGAGAAAAAGTTAGCATATGAGAAGTTTTTACAAAGTAGAAGTGATGCAAGGAGGGAAGAGTATATGGAGAAAAAGAGAGAGGTTAAGAGAGTGGTGAAGCAATGTAAAAAGAGAGCAAATGAGAGAGTGGGTGAGCTGTTATCAACAAATTTTGTTGAAAATAAGAAAAAGTTTTGGAGTGAGATTAACAAGTTAAGGAAGCCTAGAGAACAAATGGATTTGTCAGTTAAAAATAGGAGAGGAGAGTTATTAAATGGAGAGTTAGAGGTATTGGGAAGATGGAGGGAATATTTTGAGGAATTGTTAAATGTTGATGAAGATAGGGAAGCTGTGATTTCGTGTATAGGGCAAGGAGGAATAACATCTTGTAGGAGTGAGGAAGAGCCAGTTGTGAGAGTGGGGGAAGTTCGTGAGGCAGTAGGTAAAATGAAAGGGGGTAAGGTAGCCGGGATTGATGGGATAAAGATAGAAATGTTAAAAGCAGGTGGGGATATAGTTTTGGAGTGGTTGGTGCAATTATTTAATAAATGTATGGAAGAGGGTAAGGTACCTAGGGATTGGCAGAGAGCATGCATAGTTCCTTTGTATAAAGGCAAAGGGGATAAAAGAGAGTGCAAAAATTATAGGGGGATAAGTCTGTTGAGTGTACCTGGTAAAGTGTATGGTAGAGTTATAATTGAAAGAATTAAGAGTAAGACGGAGAATAGGATAGCAGATGAACAAGGAGGCTTTAGGAAAGGTAGGGGGTGTGTGGACCAGGTGTTTACAGTGAAACATATAAGTGAACAGTATTTAGATAAGGCTAAAGAGGTCTTTGTGGCATTTATGGATTTGGAAAAGGCGTATGACAGGGTGGATAGGGGGGCAATGTGGCAGATGTTGCAAGTGTATGGTGTAGGAGGTAGGTTACTGAAAGCAGTGAAGAGTTTTTACGAGGATAGTGAGGCTCAAGTTAGAGTATGTAGAAAAGAGGGAAATTTTTTCCCAGTAAAAGTAGGCCTTAGACAAGGATGTGTGATGTCACCGTGGTTGTTTAATATATTTATAGATGGGGTTGTAAGAGAAGTAAATGCGAGGGTCTTGGCAAGAGGCGTGGAGTTAAAAGATAAGGAATCACACACAGGGTGGGAGTTGTCACAGCTGCTCTTTGCTGATGACACTGTGCTCTTGGGAGATTCTGAAGAGAAGCTGCAGAGATTGGTGGATGAATTTGGTAGGGTGTGCAAAAGAAGAAAATTAAAGGTGAATACAGGAAAGAGTAAGGTTATGAGGATAACAAAAAGATTAGGTGATGAAAGATTGAATATCAGATTGGAGGGAGAGAGTATGGAGGAGGTGAACGTATTCAGATATTTGGGAGTGGACGTGTCAGCGGATGGGTCTATGAAAGATGAGGTGAATCATAGAATTGATGAGGGAAAAAGAGTGAGTGGTGCACTTAGGAGTCTGTGGAGACAGAGAACTTTGTCCTTGGAGGCAAAGAGGGGAATGTATGAGAGTATAGTTTTACCAACGCTCTTATATGGGTGTGAAGCATGGGTGATGAATGGTGCAGCGAGGAGAAGGCTGGAGGCAGTGGAGATGTCATGTCTGAGGGCAATGTGTGGTGTGAATATAATGCAGAGAATTCGTAGTTTGGAAGTTAGGAGGAGGTGCGGGATTACCAAAACTGTTGTCCAGAGGGCTGAGGAAGGGTTGTTGAGGTGGTTCGGACATGTAGAGAGAATGGAGCGAAACAGAATAACTTCAAGAGTGTATCAGTCTGTAGTGGAAGGAAGGCGGGGTAGGGGTCGGCCTAGGAAGGGTTGGAGGGAGGGGGTAAAGGAGGTTTTGTGTGCGAGGGGCTTGGACTTCCAGCAGGCATGCGTGAGCGTGCTTGATAGGAGTGAATGGAGACAAATGGTTTTTAATACTTGACGTGCTGTTGGAGTGTGAGCAAAGTAACATTTATGAAGGGATTCAGGGAAACCGGCAGGCCGGACTTGAGTCCTGGAGATGGGAAGTACAGTGCCTGCACTCTGAAGGAGGGGTGTTAATGTTGCAGTTTAAAAACTGTAGTGTAAAGCACCCTTCTGGCAAGACAGTGATGGAGTGAATGATGGTGAAAGTTTTTCTTTTTCGGGCCACCCTGCCTTGGTGGGAATCGGCCAGTGTGATAATAAATAAAAATAATAATAATATTTGCGCATCAAAACATTCGCAAATGCTACAGTACAGTATTATTATACTTCCCTACATCATATTTGCGCACAAAACATTTGCGAATTTTCAAGAATCACGAGGTTCTTGATCACCTAACCCTCGCGAATGTGGAGGGCCTCCTGTACACGGATTCATTTGGCACATTTTGGTTATTACACTATTGAAAAATTGCAGCATAATTTTATACAACACTTTGTAAAATTACTTTAACATGGTTCGGTTTGCAGGAGGGGAAAAAATTGGAGCATCGCCCGCAGGATATTTCCCTAGCTCAGGCCCTCGTTTGGCTGTAGGTGAGACCACTGTCTCTGCGGGGCTGCACCGCGTTTCAAGGCAGCAAAGGATCACTTCACCTTGCTCCTTTGCAGTAATGCATCAGGTGATTTCAAGTGTAAGCTCATGGTTATTTACCACTCTAAGAATCTTTGTGCTTTGAAAGGTGTAGATAAAAACACCTTACTAGGGTTGACAACTGGGACCACTTCTACGGTAGAAATGACATCCATGTCAGGGATGGGGTTCACTTATCCAGGGTAGGTGTGGGTTTTCTTCCTAGCTCAGTTGAGGGTGTCATTAGAACTTTAAACTAGGATTAGGTAGAGGTATGGGTTTAGGAAAGGAAAATAATGAGTGCGGATATATCGACTTAGGCTTTGATATTATGAATCTTAATAATAACAGTCAAAGAGTAACACTGGGTAATGATAATAATAGAAATTGTGTAAAAGCAAAGGTGAACAGGAAAAAGGTGCAGAAAACATATTTATGTATTTTATGCTAACAGTCAAAGTACAAGAAATAAGATTAATGAATTATGTTTGGTAGCGTGTACTGGGAAGAACTTTGATGTCTGCAATAACTGAAATATGGTATAATTTAATGAGTCGGGATATGATTGTTGAGTGTCATATTCAAGGGTTTAAGTTGTTCCATGTGGACAGATATAATGGGAAAGGGTGTGGAGTTGCATTATTTGTAGAAAATATAAATTGTTGCATAAAAAAAGGTATAAAAATAGATGGATTAGTAATAGAATCTGGGTAGAATTTCTAGAAGGTCAAGAAAAACTAATTCTAAATGTAATATACCGACCTCCAGACTCACAAAATTGTAATGACATGATTGCAAACAAATCATACCACGGGTGGGGTTAGAAACCGCAATCAGACTCTCAAAGCTCCAGACTGTCGCGTTAGCCACTGGGCCAGCTAGCCACAATAAGAGTCATCCAACTAGGTATATTTATACACCATAGGATGGATAGCATAGGCACCACTGTGACCACAAATGCAAGTTTTTACAGATGAACCTCCAGCTAGTGTGGCTGTGATGAACTCTAGCTCAAGTGTCTAACGCAACGATCTGGAGTTTTAAGATTCTCTGATTGCGGGTTCTAACCCCGCCCATGGTATAGTTTCCCGACCTCCAGGCTTGGATCACAATAGAGGGAGACTTCTTTGGGACGAAACTGTCAGGGTTTCTAGACACAATAACGTAGTGATAGTTGGGGATTTTAACTTTCGTCAAATTGACTGGACTTCTTTGACCAGTAATCTGGAGTCCAGTAGCTTTATGGAAGTAGTTCAGGACTGTTTTCTGAAGCAGTGTGTAACAGAGCCTACAGGGGTAACAATTTGCTCGATCTGATCTTGTCAAATAAGGAAACACTCATAAATAATCTGGAGATTGCTTAAGAGCTGGGCACAAATAATCACAAATCCATTAATTTTAGCATTACCTGGGAATATGAGAATAATGATAATACGGTAAAAGTCCCTGATTTTCGTTCTGCCGATTATAATGGACTTAGGGAACACCTATCTGTTCTCAATTGGGGTAATCTAGCTAATAATTTTACTGACGATGATCATACTTATGATTACGAAGAGATCTGCATTTATGAATTTTTTCTTAATAATGTACAGCGTGCTCAGAGTATATATATTCCTAAAAGACAAATTAGGTCAAATAATAACGATCTTCCAAGTAGGAAGACTGTCACATGCAGGTTTAGATCCAATCTACCCAGCATTCTCCACCTGACTCCATCCTATAAATACTCACGTACCTTTCACCCAGGTAGATATGTTTGTGACTTGATAAAGCCCACTGTGTGGGCGAAACATTGTCAATAAAGGCTCACATACTGCTTATGTGTTTATTTTTCCAAATACTGAGGATACTGAACCAGGTAAGAACCAGAAATAAGAGATTTAAGTTAGATAAATTAAGATTTAGAAAGGACATAGGTAAGTACTGGTTTTCGAACAGAGCTGTGAATGCGTGGGACAATCTTCTGAGTAGGGTGATAGAGGTTAGGACCTTGGGTGGCTTTAAAGAGAGATTGGACATATATATGAGTGGGAGGGGCTGGGTTTGACTGGTGTCATGGGTAAGGGAGTAAATTCTTGGGTAGCTTTGGGTAGTGATGGTTTTAATAAGAACCTGCCTTGTATGGGCCAGTAGGCCTTCTGCAGTGCTCCTCCATTCTTATGTTCATATGGCATAATTACTCAACCTCTTGAGAGCCTGAACATCCACTTCTTACACCCATTACATCATTTCTTCCTCTCCATTTGCCTTCTTGATCCTCAACTTCGTTCCATGCTGTCTGGCCACTGCCCAGGTTCCCTTTGTGACCCGAGGACTCACAACAGGACTACTACGAATCCTCTTGTTTTCCTCCATCAATCACCATATCTCTATCTTTGCTACCCTCAATTCCTCCTTAAGCTGCTGGTAAAGTTGCTCAATGGAGGGCATCTTGGTTTAGTCCACAGGGACTAGACATGTCCTCACTGAGCTAAGTACAGGTCACCACTGAGTACAGGTAATATTCTGTTGATTAGCAATTTGAGATACTCTAACTACTGGACTTTTGCTTTATAGTGTTACTGACAGCAATTACGGCAACTTCTTTGCATATTCTTCGTCTTAAATCGTCTTCTTTAATCACTAGTTTAGCCTCACTAAATTTCCTAAGGTGTCCAACATCGTTCCTATGTTGAACACACGCGTTTTTACGGTCATCATTTCTGCAAGCATTTTTGTGTTCGGTGATCCTAATGCCCAGAGATCTGGCTGTTTTCCCCACATGGTATAGTGTAAATTCCTGCACTTGTGCCAGAATCGTGCCACTAACGTTTCAAAAATGTTTGACAGAAAACTGGCTAAAATATCTACCAGCTCTTCAACTACTATTAGGAACCTAATACAAAAACCCAAACATGATTCTGGCACAAGCGCAGGAATTTACACTATACCATGTGGGGGTGTGTGACAAAAGTATATGAGGGAAAACAGCCACATCTCTGTAAATTATGAACAACAGAGGGCCTAAAACTGATTCTTGTGGAATGCCACTAGTGACTAATCCCCATTCACATTTGACCCCATTAATGGAGACTCTGCTGTCTGTTGGTAAGCCATTCCTCTATCCATGTTAGAACTTTTCCTCCTATACCATGAGCTGCCACTTTTCTTAAAGAGTCTTTTGTAAGGTACTCTATCGAAGGCTTTACTGAAATCCAAATAAACAATATCATATTTTTTATCACTGTCTACTCCCTCAAATGTTCTATTGAAGAACGTCAGTAAATTTGTCAGGTGGAACGACCTCTCGTGAACCCATGCTGAGATTCATTAATCAAATTATGCTCTTCAAGGTGATTTCTAATAATGTCAGCTATAACTGACTAATAATTTGTCTACTATAGACGTCAGGCTTATTGAATGGTAATTTGAAGGAATGGACTTATCCCCTTATATGAATATAGGAACCACATTAGCTATCTTTCACATCTCAGGCACAACACCAGTAAGGATGGATGCATTAAACACACTCGTTAATGGCTGACTAAGTTCCATTCTTTAAGTACCTCGAAAAAAAACTCGTCGGGTCCTGGGGACTTATTTGCTTCAGTTTGTCTGTCCGTTTGATAAGCATGTCCCTCGTGACAGTAATATTAGTTAATTTGAATTCACCAGGAACTGAATAATTGTTAATTTCTGGAATCTCATTTATGTCTCCCTGTGTAAAAACTGACAAAAAATAGTCATTAAATTGGGAACACATTTCCAGTTCGTTATCCGTCAGCTGTCCATTCCCAATTTTCAAAGGTCCTACTTTTTCCCTCACCTTCATCCTATACACTTGAAAGAACCCCTTTGGATTAGTTTTTGATTCATCAGCAACTAAAATGAATCAAAAGCAAAAGTCCAGTAGTTACATTATCACAAAATTGCTAATCAACAGGATATTACCCATTGTGGAAACTGCTGTTTCATGATGTCAACAGGTCCCTCTGTAGCCATCCGTCTCACCACCTTAGTTCTTCTTCTTCTTCTTCGTGCTGCGTGCTGCCTCCTGCTGCTGCTGCCGCTGTCGCCGCCGCCGCCTCTACCCACGCGACACTTCACCTGACTCCTGCCACTATATATATGCGTTTTCTTAGTTGAAGATTGAGACACTTATGCAACACATGGGAATCTTTATTGAGGAAACGTTTCGCCACACAATTCAATTCAATTCAAAGTTTATTCTCTATAAGGATTACAATGCTGAGTTTACAGAATTTGGTTATTGTGTGGTTTACATGTAGTAAAATAGTGATTACAGAGTGTACCACTAGAACACCTAGCATGGCTAGGCATTTTGGGCAGACTTAAATTAAATCTTAAGTTTAAAATATTACAAAATTATGTGGTAAGTTGGTATTATGGCTAAGTGACTAAATACTAGTTTGTGAGTTTAGCAATGTGAATGCTTTTGTTTTGGCACTATACATAGTTTCAGTAATGGAGTATCACAGGCCAACTTATGACTAGTTAAGATTCATTATTTTGAGATTGAGATTGATATTTCTGTTTATGGTCAAATGGGTGAGTGAAAGTGTAAGTGTTAACCACCAGGTGGTATTCGTGTAATTAGTTGACAGGGTGTATCAGGGAGATAAGATGTTTTCTGATGGTAGTTTTGAAGGTGATGAATGTGTCTGCAGTTTTAGAATTTTCAGGTAGGGTGTTCCAGATTTTAGGGCCTTTGACATACATTGAATTTTTGTAAAGGTTTAGTCAGACATGGGGAATGTCATAGAGATGTTTGTGTCTGATGTTGTGCCTGTGGGTTCTGTCACAACTATCAAGAAAGCATTTTAGGTCAAGGTTAATATTGGAATTTAAGGTCCTGTAGATGTAGATTGCACAGTAGTAAGTGTGGATGTACTGAACAGGGAGTAAGTTTTGATCTATGAAGAGTGGGGGGGTGTGTTGCCAGGGATGGGATTTAGTGATTATTCTTACTGCGGCTTTTTGTTGGGTTATTGGCTTTAGGTGTGTTGCTGCAGTTGAACCCCAAGCACAGATAGCATAGGTGAGGTATGGATATATAAGTGAATGGTATAGTATGAGAAGGGCAGTTTGCAGCACATAGTATCGTATCTTGGAGAGGATCCCAACCGTTTTGGATACTTTTTTGGTTATGTGTTGGATATGGGTGCTGAAGTTCAGGTTGTTGTCGAGGTATAGGCCTAGGAATTTGCCCTCATTATGCCTGGCAATTAGAGTGTTGTCGATCTTAATGTTAATTTGCGCATCTCCTGCTCTGCTACCAAACATAATGTAGTAGGTTTTGTCAGTGTTAAGCGTAAGTTTATTGGCTGTCATCCAAGTCAATATTTTGATCAGCTCCTCATTAACAATGGTGTTGAGGGTGGCAAGATTAGGGTGAGAGATGACATAAGTCGTGTCGTCAGCAAAGAGAATGGGGTTCAGGTGTTGAGATACGTTTGGAAGATCATTGATGTATATGAGGAAGAGCAGGGGACCAAGGACACTTCCCTGCGGAACTCCAGTATCAAGTGGCTGTGTTGTTGATGCTGTGTCTTTAATGGTGACATACTGATACCTATTAGTAAGGTAAGATTTGAAATATGCAAGCACATGGCCTCTTATACCATAATGGTCAAGTTTGTGGAGTAGGATGCCGTGGTCTACTGTGTCAAAAGCTTTTCTTAGGTCAATAAAAATTCCTAGTGGATATTCCTTATTTTCCAATGCTGTGTAAAGCAGATCTAGCATTTTTATGATTGCATCGTTAGTGCTTTTATTTTTCCTGAATCCAAATTGGCAGGGGTTGAGTATGTTTTGTGTTGTTATAAATGAATATAGTCTCCTGTGCACGAGTTTCTCAAAGATTTTGGATAGCAATGGTAGGTTTGATATTGGCCTATAGTTTAGTTTAAATCTGTAGGGTCACCACCTTTATGTATTGGTGTAACCCTTGCCGTCTTGAGTAGTTTCGGGAAGGTGCTAGTTTCTAGTGACTTGTTAAAAAGTAATGAGATAGCATGCGAGAGGACATGGGCCACTCTCTTGTACAATAATGGTGGGACATGAGACAGATTCCCTGAGTTATTTTTAAGTGACTTTATAATCTCGGTGACTTCCATGGGCTCAGTTGGAGCAAGATAGAAGTAATTTGGGAAATTCCCATCTAGGTAGTCCCCGGCATGGGCATTGGTACGTGGGATTTTATTGGCGAGATTAGAACCTATGGTTGAGAAGAAGTCATTTATCTTGTTAGCTGTGTCAGTGGGATGCAGTGGTGTTTCATTAGGTTTAGTTAGGGCAATATTCTTGTTTTTTTCAGTTTGTGGGTCCCTAGAATCTGGGAGAGTGTTTTCCAGGTCTTTTTTATATCTCCTCTTGTTTCAGTGAATCTACTGGAGTAGTATAGTTGTTTGGCTTTCATTAGTCCAATCAGAAGGGTGTAAGGAGAGGAGGAGTTTGAGGTAATCAGTCCTTCAGCCTGGAGTCGATGTGTTCAGTCCATCAATCTTGTATAAAGTACAGCATAGGGCCATAGACATGGCTTATATACTGTTTTCTTAGTTTACTCTGCATTAGGACTGAAGAAGCAACTCGTGGCAAAACGTTTCCTTTAATAAATGTCCTGAACTGTACACAAGTGTCTTTTTGCACCCTAACAGAATATTTGCCCAATTCACTATAGTTCTACCCTAACAATAAGCTCTGATAAATCCACTAACTCATGTGCAAGTCCTACTCCAAGCCAACTCCTCTCACTCGTATATTTATCCAACCTAAGTTTGAAACTATCCAAGGTTTTAGCTTCAATAACCCTACTAGGCAGACTGTTCCACTCATCAACTACTCTATTTCCAAATCAATACTTTCCTATATCCTTTCTAAATCTAAACTTATATAATTTGAATCCATTATTGCAGGTTCTCTCTTGGAGAGAGATCTGGAGTTTACCTAGAGAGAGTTCTGGGGGTCAACGCCCCCGCAGCCCGGTCTGTGACCAAGCCTCCTGGTGGATCAGAGCCTGATCAACCAGGCTGTTACTGCTGGCTGCACGCAATTCAACGTACGAGCCACAGCCCAGCTGGTCAGATACCGACTTTAGGTGCCTGTCCAGTGCCTGCTTGAAGACAGCCAGGGGTCTATTGGTAATCCCCCTTATATATGCTGGGAGGCAGTTGAACAGTCTCGGGCCCCTGACACTTATTGTATTGTCTCTTAACGTGCTAGTGACAACCCTGCTTTTCATTGGGGGCATGTTGCATCGTCTGCCGAGTCTTTTGCTTTCGTTGTGAGTGATTTTCGTGTGCAAGTTCGGTACTAGTCCCTCTAGGATTTTCCATGTGTATATAATCATGCATCTCTCCCGCCTGCGTTCCAGGGAGTACAGGTTCAGGAAATTCAAGCGTTCCCAGTAATTGAGGTGTTTTATCTCCGTTATGCCCGCCGTGAAGGTTCTCTGTACATTTTCTAGGTCAGCAATTCCACCTGCCTTGAAAGGTGCTGTTAGTGTGAAGCAATATTCCAGCCTAGATAGAACAAGCGACCTGAAGAGTGTCATCATGGGCTTGGCATCCCTAGTTTTGAAGGTTGTCATTATGTATCCTGTCATTTTTATAGCAGATGCGATTGATACAATGTTATGGTCCTTGAAGGCGAGATCCTCCGACATGATCATTCCCAGGTCTTTGACATTGGTTTTTCGCTCTATTTTGTGGAAGGAATTTGTTTTGTACTCTGATGACGTTTTAATTTCCTCATGTTTACCATATCGGAGTAACTGAAATTTCTCATCGTTGAACTTCATATTGTTTTCTGCAGCCCACTAAAAGATTTGGTTGATGTCCGCCTGGAGCCTTGCAGTGTCTACAATGGAAGACACTGTCATGCAGATTCGGGTGTCATCTGCAAAGGAAGACACGGTGCTGTGGCTGACATCCTTGTCTATGTCAGATATGAGGATGAGAAACAAGATGGGAGCGAGTACTGTGCCTTGTGGAACAGAGCTTTTCACCGTAGCCGCCTCAGACTTTACTCTGTTGACTACTACTCTTTGTGTTCTGTTTGTGAGGAAATTATAGATCCATCTACCAACTTTTCCTGTTATTCCTTTAGCACGCATTTTGTGCGCTATTACACCATGGTCACACTTGTCGAAGGCTTTGGCAAAGTCTGTATATATTACATCTGCATTCTTTTTGTCTTCTAGTGCATCTAGGACCTTGTCGTAGTGATCCAGTAGCTGAGACAGACAGGAGCAACCTGCTCTAAACCCATGTTGCCCTGGGTTGTGTAACTGATGGGTATCTAGATGGGTGGCGAACTTGCTTCTTAGGACCCTTTTAAAGATTTTTACGATATGGGATGTTAGTGCTATCGGTCTGTAGTTCTTTGCTATTGCTTTACTGCCCCCTTTGTGGAGTGGGGCTATGTCTGTTGTTTTTAGTAACTGCGGGACGACCCCCGTGTCCATGCTCCCTCTCCATAGGATGGTAAAAGCTCGTGATAGGGGCTTCTTGCAGTTCTTGATGAACACGGAGTTCCATGAGTCTGGCCCTGGGGCAGAGTGCATGGTCTGGCCCTGGGGCAGAGTGCATGGTCTGGCCCTGGGGCAGAGTGCATGGGCATGTCATTTATCACCTGTTCGAAGTCATTTGGTGTCAGGATAATATCAGATAGCCTTGTGTTAACTATAAAAAATCATTTTGATCTTCGACTCTCAGTCTGGTTAGCGGCTTACTAAAAACTGAGTCATATTGGGACTTGAGTAGCTCATTCATTTCCTTGCTGTCATCTGTGAAGGACCCATCTTGTTTAAGTAGGGGCCCAATACTGGATGTTGTTCTCGACTTTGATTTGGCATAAGAAAAGAAATACTTTCGGTTTCTTTTGATTTCATTTATGGCTTTTAGTTCTCCCTGCGATTCCTGACTCCTATAAGATTCCTTTAGCTTAAGTTTGATGTTTGCTATTTCTCTGACCAGTGACTCCCTACTCCTGTGTGTAAGTATAACTATATAAAAAGAAGGGTGTGAAATGAACAATTTTTACCTATACTAATTCTTTACTAAGAAAAATTCTTAACATAGGAAAAATAAATTACCATTTGATTCAATTTACATCACAAAACTATGACTGTTCATGATTGTAATCATGTGTTCACGATTGTGACTAGCTCTACCTGGAGCTCATTATCTTTGTCAATTCTCATTATTGTAACCAAATCTAGTTCATTAACTTTGTAATTAGTCATGAGTGTGACCAGCTCTACCTGGAGCTCATTACCTTTGTACTTGGTCACGATTGTGACCAGATCTAGTTCATTACATTTGTAACTTGCTCAGCTATCAAAACTTTGGAGTCCAGTCCCTGGATCAATTATGTACCTCTGTAATCTTTTAACTACTGCCCACAGGATGGGTATGGGGTGCATAATAAAAATATTAAACTAAAACTTACTAATTAAGCACCACACACGTGTAAAATACTCCTCAGGAAAGGTTCCTTGATGCTGGTGAAGGGTTCTTGATCTAGAGAATTGGATCTGTGCTCCAGTTCCCTGAACTTAGACTGAATACCTTCCATCACTCCTCCCCCCAACAAGCGCTATATAATCCCTATGGGTTTAGCGCTCCCCCATGATTATAATAATAATTTGTAAAATAAGTGATGTGTGGAGAAACGCCAGAAAGAGACTCGAGCAGGCATCTAAAAGTGCTAAAAGGGGGAGAGAGACCAGAGGTCAGTGACAACAGATAAGAGTGAGGCAAAAATAATCAAAACAGCTGAAGATGAACTGGATATAACAAAGGTAATTACACATGACAAAATTTCTCCATTGCTTCTGTAAGGAGGAATAAAATCTCCAAGTGCATCCGTAGTGGGAATTTTCTTCAACAGGTCAATTACAGGAGTCCATGCCAGAAATATGAAAGGTTGCTGCTGTCCCTATAATCACACAGGCAATAATGGCTGGAGACACGAGATAGAGAACAGTATCGCTGACGTGTATAAAAATTAAAAGTCCAATACAGATTTTAAAGACTCGTGGAACATCTAGAGAGGAAAGGATCGGCCAAAGAAAACCATTTCCGATTCAGTGAAAGGAAGTACTGCCTTAAGTTTTTGACTAATCCACACACTAGACAATCAATCCCCTGAGCTATGACCCCTGTGAGGGGTTCATGGCATCATTACTACACTACTATTATTACTTGACTATTATCATTACCACACTACCATTATTACCAGACTATTATCGTTACCACACTACCATTGTTACCAGACTATTATCATTACCACACTACCATCATTACTACACTACCATTATTACTAGACTGCTATAATTACTACACTACCATTATTACTACACAACTATCATTTCCACAATACCATTATTACTGCACTAACATTATTACTACATTACCATCATTACTAAACTACCATTATTACTGCATTACCATTATTACTGCACTAACATTATTACCACACTACCATCATTACCACACTACCATTATTACTACACTACCATTATTACCACACTACCATTATTACTACACTACCATTATTACTAGACTATAATTGCCACACAACTATCATTTCCACACTACCATTATTACTGCAATAAAAAGGCTTTCAAATGAGTTGATGTAGGTAACAGCTCCTAGTTTGTCAATAAAGTTAGGGACCCTTACTCTAATCTTCTTAAACCTTGTGTAAAAATGAGAGAGCGAATACAGAGGAGAATAGAGAGAGGAGAGAATAAAGAAGAGAATAGAGAAAGGAAAGAATAGAGGAGGAGAGATACATGATAAATCTGCACACTTCCATAACATATTGGAGTGAGACATATGGCAGGAAGCAGGGGTGCAGTGGGCACAATAAAGGAACACTGTCTCAATGTCCGTGGCCCCAGATTATTCGACATCTTACCAGAAGATATCGAACACTATTGAGACAAGTGAAGAAGTCTTCAAGAGGAAACTGGATAAGTATCTTCACCAGGTATCAGATCAACCAGTCTGTGATGGATATACTCGTATGGGTCAACGGGCCACTAGCAGCAACAGCCTCAATGACCAGGCAAGCACCAGACGACCCTGGCCCAAGGCCGGGATCTGAGAGTAGAAAATCTCTCGGAACTCATCAAAGGTAAAAGGTGGTCCCTGGAGGTTATTCCGGGGATCAACGCCCCCGCGGCCCGGTCCACAACAAGGCCTCCCGGTGGATCAGGGCCTGATCAACGAGGCTGTTACTGCTGGCCGCACGTAGTCCAACGTACGAACCACAGCCCGGCTGATCCGGCACTGACTTTAGGTATCTGTCCAGCTCCCTCTTGAAGGCAGCCAGGGGCCTATTGATAATTCCCCTTATGCTTGGTGGGAGGCTGTTGAACAGTCTTGGGTCCCGGACACTTATGGTGTTTTCTCTTAGTGTACTAATGGTGCCCCTACTTTTAATTGGGGGCATTTTGCATCGCCTGCCCAGTCGTTTACTTTCACAGGGAGTGATTTCTGTGTGCAGATTCGGGACCATTCCTTCCAGGATTTTCCAAGTGTAGATTATGATATCTCTCTCCTGTGTTCCAACGAGTATAAGTCAAGTGCTTCCAAGCGCTCCCAGTAGTTCAGGTGCTTGGTAGAACTTTTACATGCAGTGAAGGGTCTCTGTACACTCTTTAGATCTGCAGTTTCACTTGCTTTGAATGGAGATGTTAATGTACAGCAGTATTCCAGCCTAGAGAGGACAAGTGATTTGAAAAGGATCATCATTGGCCTGGCATCTCTCGTTTTGAACGTTCTCATTATCCATCCTATCATTTTCTTTGCACTTGTGATCATGGTACTGTTGTTATCCTTGAAAGTGAGATCCTCAGACATTACTACTCCCAGGTCCCTTACATTATTTTTCTGCTTTATTGCATGGCCAGAGTTTGTAGTACTCTGTTCTAGTTATTATCTCCTCCAGTTTTCCATAACAGAGTACTTGGAATTTGTCCTCATTGAGCATCACATTGTTTTCCGTTGCCCATTGGAAAACTTGGTTTGTATCTTCTTGGAGGTGAACCAAGTCCTCAATAGATGACAGCCTCATGTAGATCCTAGTATCGTCTGCAAAGAATAATACGGTGCTGTGGATTACATCTCTATGTCTGATATGAGGATAAGGAACAGGATGGGGGCCAGTACTGTGCCTTGTGGAACAGAGCTCTTCACTATGGCAGCCTACGATTTAACTCTGTTGACCACTACTCTTTGTGTTCGATTGGTTAGGAGGTTGAAGATCCATCTCTCCACTTTGCCAGTTACTCCTTCAAGTATTTTGTGTGCTATTACGCCAAGATCGCACTTGTCAAACTCTTTTGCAAAGTCTGTGTATATTACATGTGCATTCTGTCTTTCTTCCAGTGCATCCAAGGCCATATCATAGTGATCCAGTAGTTGTGAGGCAGGAGCGACCTGCCCTGAACTCATGTTGCCCTGGATTATGATAGTTTTTGGGATTCCAGGTGGTTTGCAATCATGCTTCTTAGCACTCTCTCAAAGATTTTTATGATGTGGGACGTTAGCGCTATTGGTCTATAGTTCTTAGCTAATGCTTTGCTGCCACCTTTATGGAGTGGGGCTATATCTGCTGTTTTAAGTGACTGTGGAATTTCACCCATGTCCAAGCTCCTCCTCCATAGTGTACTTAGGGCACGTGAGAGGGGTTCTTTGCAGAGTTCCACGAGTTCGGGCCTGGGGCTGAGTGTATGGGCATGTTGTCAATGACTTTTTCAAAGTCTATCGGAGTTAGGGTAATGTCGGAAATCTGGCACACATTGATGGGATTTGGAGGCTCATGAAAAAACCATTTGAATTGTCGATCCTCAGACTGATTAGTGGCTCACTAAACACAGAGTTGTACTGGGATTTCAGTATTTCACTCATTTCCTTGTTGTCATCTGTGTAAGTCCCATCCTGTCTGAGTAAGGGCCCAATACTAGATGTGGTATTTGCCTTGTTTTTGGTATATGAAAAGAAATATTTCGAATTTCTTTCAATTTCACTAATAGCTTTAAGTTCCTCCTGTCTCTCTTGGTTCCTGTAAGAGTCCTTTAACTTAAGTTCGATAGTTTCCACTTCCCTGGTCAGCGCTTCCTTCCGTGTATCAGATATTCTAGCATTCCTGAGGAGCTCAGTGATTCTTCGTCGTCTTCTGCAGAGGGAGTGTCTTTCTCTCTCTAGTTTACTTCTGCTCTTCTTTCTTAGGGGAATATGCCTAGAACATGCTTCAGCTGCCAGGAAGTTGATCCTTTCAAGGCACTGGTTTAGATCCATGTTATTTAAGATATCTTCCCAACATGTTTCATTTAAGACATGGTTTACCTGGTCCAAGTTGATGTTCTTGTTGAAATTGTATTTTGTGAAGACACCTTCACAGTTGCATGCATTTTGCTGATCAGGACCCCTGTGCATGTAAGTCTGGACTTCCGTTACATTGTGATTGGAATGAGTTGTTTTTTATTTTATATCTCTTACCAGGTCCTCATTATTTGTGAAGATAAGGTCAAGTGTGTTTTCTAGTCTTGTTGGTTCCACTATCTGCTGGCATAAGATGTGCTCATTGCAGAGACTTAGTAGCTCGTGTGTGTGACCTTTCATCTGCGCTACCTCCGGGGATTGTTTCTGCTATAATATTATTCGCTACATTCTTCCATTTTGTATGCCTTAGGTTGAAATCACCAAGCAGTAAGATGTTTGGGGATGGAGCTGGAAGGTTTTCCAGACAGTAAGCAATTTTCAGTAACTGTTCCTTGAACTGTTGGGAGGTTCCATCTGGTGGTTTATATACAACCACAATGACTAGGTTTTGGTTCTCGATCTTTACTGATAGAGTTTCAACTACATCATTTATGGTGTTCAGTAACTCCGTGCAGATGAGTGACTCTTTGACATACAGGCCAAATCCCCCCCCCCTCTTGTTGCCGGTTCTTTCTGTCGCATCTAAAAAGATTGTACCCACTTATCCATATTTCACTGTCAAAGTGATCTTTTGTGTGGGTTTCTGTGAAGGCTGCAAACATTACATTAGACTACTCTAGAAGTCCACTGATAAAAGATATTTTGTTGTTGGTGGATGGCTTAAGGCCATGTATATTAGCAAATATAAACGAAGTTGTATTCTGTGTTTGTTGGAGGGATTTTGTTATTGGCATCAGTAGTTGTAGTTCTGGAGGGCCATGGGTGGCCACTGGTTGTGCCTCTAATCCAACAAGGCTCCAAGGTGGTGGACTATTTTTATTTCCTTCCATTTTCTTTTTCCGTTTCCTGCCACTAAAAAATCACCTGGAGTTGGGTTGTCGTAGCTACTATTGTATAAGAATGGTATACAATACCGACAAGATGAAATTAAGACACATGTGCAACATCTGGGTATCTTTATTGTAGACATTTCGCCATCCAGTGGCTTTATCAATACAAATTCAAGGACCTAACTAGAAGACAGTAGTACTATGTACAGAAGATGAGGTAATCAGTCCCTAAACCTTGGAGTAGGTGCGAAGAGCACCGTAGTCATGGAGACTCTGAAGCAGAAGCAGAAGCAAGGCGCCTGACGCTTATATACTAAGGTCAGGTGGAAATGGGACGAGTAGCAGATGAGGGCATAGTCACTGGTAGGCGGGATTCCCCAGTGGAAGTAGGTCCTGGTATAAACCTTGGTAATAAATACCGACAAGTTGGTTTAGAAAGACACGTAAGCAAACACTATAACATATTTATTAGAAAACGTTTCCCATCTTTCTTCATCCGAGATTGCAGACTCAAGGCACAAGCTATCCTCAACAAACCGCCCATGGAACAGCCCCCTAAACAGTTCATAGTACTCCCATGTGGCGATGTTGCCACGAATACTCGCCGGGCACTTGCTATGAGTAACATCAACGTTTCCACCATAAACACATCATCTATCAAAGACCTCACTACGAAACGCAGCCCCACACCTCTAACTTCTACAGCAGGAGTCTACACTATCCCCTGTGGGTTCTGTCCCAAGAAATATGTAGGCGAGACAGGCAGAGATCTTGCAGTCCGCCTGAATGAACATCGAAATGCCTCTAACAGAGACGATGTAAGGTACGCCTGTGTCCTCCACAGAGACTCCACAGGGCATTTGATGAACTGGAACGAGGCAAAACTCGTTCTCACCGAACCAGACCTCAGACGCCGACGGTGCCTAGAAGCCTCACTAATCGCCGTCACCGACACTATAGAACGCAACACTGGAAACTACAAAATTTCAAAAACATTGGCATACATGATACTTAAGCAGCACCAACCCAACAACACAGGAGTCACATGATTTCATCGTCTACCCGTCCTCATCACAGATAGAGGTTGTTTTGATAAGGACCTGCCTCGCATGGGCCAGTAGGCCTTCTACAGTGTTCCTCCATTCTTATGTTCTTATGACATTCCTCAGGTCACGTGCGTCACATCTCACTCTCCGCCTATATATATAATGTCTTTCTACCTCTGTATGTTAGAAGTGATCAAGGTCCCAGGACCGAAACGTTTTCTAATAAATATGTTATAGTGTTTGCTTACGTGTCTTTCTAAACCAAGTAGGTCCTACCCAAAGAGATGGGTTAGTTGTAGTAGTAGTTGTCGTAGTCATGAAGGTTATGTACTGTCTTCAAGTTATGTCCTGGAATTTGTATTGATAAAGCCACTGGATGGTGAGACGTCTACAATAAAGATACCCAGATGTTGCACATGTATCGTAGCTACTATTGTTTGTCTTGTGGGGTCTGTGCCTCCTGGTCCCTTTTAGATGGTATGCAGGGCAGCTGATGTTGTAACACTGCTTTTGGAGGTCCGAGGAGCGACACATTTTTGGGTGGAAGAAAGTACAGGAAGAAGAACGACACACCCCTTTAGACAGGAGATCACTAAAGTTTTTGGGATGCTCAAAGTTGCATGTTCCACTTATTTTCCTGATATTCCATGCTTACAGATGCCCCAAACATAGTATTTGCACAATTTCACTTTTGGTTGGATAGAATTGTTGAGAGGTGTATTCCCAATTTCTGCAGGTTCTGGGACTGCACTATAATGTTAGGGAACTTCAGAAAGATTTAGAAAAACTCTATTCTTGGTCAGAAAAGTGGCAGATGCAGTTCAATGTAGATAAATGCAAGGTTCTGAAGCTCGGGAGTGTCCATAACCCTAGCACTTATAAGTTAAATAATGAAGATTGAGACACTTATGCAGCATATGGGAATCTTTATTCAGGAAACGTTTCGCCACACAGTGGCTTCATCAGTCCAATACAATGAGGAAGGCGTAAGGAGAGGAGGAGTATGAGGTAATCAGTCCCTCAGCCTGGAGTCGATGTGTTCAGTCCATCAATCTTGTAGAAAGTACTTTCTACAAGATTGATGGACTGAACACATCGACTCCAGGCTGAGGGACTGATTACCTCATACTCCTCCTCTCCTTACGCCTTCCTCTTTGTATTGGACTGATGAAGCCACTGTGTGGCGAAACGTTTCCTGAATAAAGATTCCCATATGCTGCATAAGTGTCTCAATCTTCAACTTGTCGGTTTTTCAAACCATTCATCACAAGTTAAATAATGTAGAACTTAGCCATACAGATTGCAAAAAGGACTTGGGGGTTATGGTAAGCAGCAACCTTAAACCAAGACAGCAATGCCTAAGCATATGTAATAACGCAAATAGATTACTGGGATTTATATCAAGAAGTGTAAGCAACAGAAGTCCAGAGGTCATACTGCAGCTTTATACATCATTAGTAAGGCCTCACCTAGATTATGCAGCTCAGTTCTGGTCTCCATATTACAGAATGGACATAAATTCGTTAGAAAACATTCAGAGTAGGATGACTAAATTAATACATAGCATTAGAAATCTTCCTTATGAAGAAAGATTGAAGACTCTTAAATTGCATTCACTTGTTAGACGAAGAATGAGGGGAGACATGATCGAAGTGTATAAGTGGAAGATAGGTATTAATAAAGGGGATATTAATAAGGTCTTGAGGATATCTCTCCAAGAGAGAACCCGCAGTAATGGATTTAAATTAGATAAGTTTAGATTTAAAAAGGACATAGGAAAGTATTGGTTTGGAAATAGGGAGGTTGATGAGTGGAACAGTCTACCTAGTTGGGTTATTGAGGCTAGGACTTTGGGTAGTTTCAAATTTAGGTTGGATAAATACATGAGTGGGAGAGGTTGGATTTGAGTGGGACTTGCACATCAGAGCTTATTTCTTGGGTAGCACTGAGGGTTGGGTTGGGCAAATGTTTTGTTGTTGGGATGAATTGTAAAGGACCTGCCTAGCATGGGCCAACAGGTCTGCTGCAGTGTTCCTCCTTTCTTATGTTCTTATCTAATTTTGTAGTCCTGTCCAGTCGTTGGTTTCTCACATTCTGTAGGACAGTAACTCAAACAATTTCTGCTCCTATTTGAGAGGTTTCAACCACATTTTAACCTCCAGAGGGACGAAATATTCTTCCCTTTCACTAGCATTCCTTCTAGCCAGATTCATGGCATCTCTCTCCCACCAAGCGACGCTAACCCTGTCGCTGGTTTCTTTTTTATTTACAAATTAATTTTTATTAACTACAATGTATTTCACTAATTTACATGCAAAATGCACTATATTTTCGAAAAATATACAATATTTTCCACACCTGCTCCCTTTTCTCTCATCGTTCAGCTTGAGGCAATATTTCTTCCCTGTATATCAGGAAGCAGGGCCCGATACAGTGTAAGCTGTCAGTGGCCCTTCAAAAACCCATCAAAAAGAAATAATGTGAACATTAAAATGGTATAAAATACCGACAGTTTGTTAGGTAAGACACACATGCAGCATATGCAACAGTTAAGTATCCTTATTTCGAAACGTTTCGCCTACACAGTAGGCTTCTTCAGTCAAGTACAGAAAAGTTGATAGAAGCAGAAGAGACTTGAAGATGATGTAATCAGTCCATCACCCTTGAAGTTTTGAGGTGGTCAGTCCCTCAGTCTGGAGAAGAGTATTGTTCCATAGTCTGCAACAATATGGAGTTGAAGTATGTATGTATAATGTTCGCCAAGACCGTAGTCCTGGCACGGGTCTCAATCTTGCAATGACCCATCTCTGGCTCCCGAGGGAGAAAGGTTTCTACAATGATGCGACATATGCTGCTCAAGCACTCTTTTGGTCAGTTCAACTGGTGCATCTCATAAGCGACAACACCATATGTACTCCTAACTATGGACACTAGCAAGGAGGAGGATATGTCGTTATCACAAGTAACAGCTTGTCTGGTTCGTTGACTCCATGGTACACTAGTGTGGCCGCAGTCATCTCTGGGTCCTCTTCGGGAGGGAATATCACTCCTAGTTGCCTGCGGAGTGTCTCAGTAACTTCGCACTCCAGAAGATAGTGTGTTAGGGGCCGCTGGACAACGTGCTGACAATACTGGCACATCTCCTCCTCAGCCTTGTCTACCATCATCTTGGCTGTGGGAAAGCCCAAACGAAGCCGATGGATGGCGGTACACTGCGCTCTGGACCAGCTTCTATCATATGGAGGTGGCTCTCCCTGAGTCGCTGCTTGGTACCAGTGTTGAGATGGGGTATCACCTAAGACCTCCCCCATAAGTTTCATGGCTCTGGCAGCCACCAGTTTGGTCTGTCGTAGGCTGATTAGGACAGTAATCCCAACATGTGGATAGTCTGTTGCTGCCTTGGCTGCATCATTTGCCGCCTCATTTCCCCGGATGCCAGCATGGCTGGGGATCCAGTTCAATGTCAATCTGTTACCCTGAACTTCTAAGGCTGTCATTATGCTCAGGATCGATGTGATGAGGTGAACATTGTCCTGTGGTTGAGGATGGGAGAGGGCATTGATTGCAGAGGTGGAATCAACATGTATGACAGGTCGGAGTCGATGTCGTAGGGCATGTGACAATGCCTGCTGAATCGCCACCAGCTCAGCAAAAAGGATCGTGCAGTGGTCAGGGAGTCGCCAGCCTTGTGTGTGACCACTGTGGTACAGTCCAGCTGCTGCTCTCTTCCTGTCAGGGTCGACAGAACCATCTGTGAAATACACTGCACATGTGCCTCCCTCTGCCAGTGCCATGCTTGTCTCAGCATGATTGCTGAGGGTGTCTTGACTGCAGAGACGCTTAGAGATGGGTAGCTGCATGATGCAAACATCGGCTGGATCTGGGCACCAGGGAGGTGGTGGATGGTACCCAGCAACAGGAAGGTCACAACTCTTCTCAAGGAGTAGTTGTGTAGGCAGCAGCTTCCGCCCAGCAGCACAAAACGAACGAATCCAGGAGTAGTCCGTGAAGAGTGTGGGATCTTGTGCCATGGTTGTCAATATCCGTCTCCTTAGTGGGGTACCTTGCTGCCGGTGCAGAATCGTGGCCATTTTGCAGGCGTTTATGTATCTTACTCTGTCAGCCAAGGAAGGAAGCCGGGCCTCAGATCTGAGACATACTGTGTTGGTCCAGATGGGGGCCCCAAGCATAGTTCTTATCGCCTGATTTTGTACGACCAACACCCTTTGCCTGCTCTGCGGGAAGAGACGAGCTAACGCCGGTGCACTGTAGTCAATGAGCGAGCATATAGCTTGTATATAGTACAAGCGAAGTACATCTTTGCTTTCCCCTGCACGGTGCCTCGTCATGGCTCTCATGGCGTTAAGTCTGAGTAGAGCATGTGACCTGATATACTCGGCCTGTTTCTGAAAGGTCAGCTTTTTATCAATGTAGATTCCCAAGTACAGGTAGGAGCCTGTCCACTCAAGTTCTATATCCTGAATACGTAATCTATTCACAGGATCTGGTCCCTTGAACATCATTGCAAGAGATTTCTCGGCCGAGATCTTGAGGCCTAGTTCCTTGCAAGACTGCGTAATTAGGTCCAAAGCTCTCTGAGCCTGTCGTTCTAAATTGCCTTTCCCATTCACTACGAGTGCAAGATCATCAGCATAGCTGAGGAGCTGTGTACCACTATGAAAGGGAAGGCTCACAAGTTCCTGCATAAGGATGTTAAACAGGGTAGGACTGAGCACACCTCCTTGTGGCGTACAGTTTTCCAGGGATTTAAAGGAAGAGTAGTGTCCCTGAAAGCTGACACAGGCCTGCCTGCCCCTAAGGTAGGACTCTATCCAGGCCATGAGGCGTCCTTTGATTCCCTTCCGAGCTAGTATTGCCAGAATTGCTGTGGGGCTGGCTAGCTCAAATGCCTTTTCAAGGTCGAGGTAGACGACAATACTAGGTTTTTTGTTACTATCAGCAATCTGGCTTAGTAGAGTGGTTATGCACTCTGCTGTACCCACTCCTTTGGTGAAGCCAAATATGTGATGATGAGAGGGTCCAAGTTTCCATAGGAGGCGATTTAACACCATCCTCTCAGCAGTCTTGGCTAAGCAGCTGGTCAGCGATATGGGTCTCATATTGCCTGGGTCCTTGGGCTTTGGAATTGGTACGATGGTAGCTTTCTTCCAAGCTGCTGGGAGTGTCCTGGCCCTCCACGACTTGTTAATGACGTCTAGTATGCCCATGCAATCATGGAGTATGCCCAGCCCGTGCAATCATGGAGTATGTAACACCATCGATGCCCGGGGGCAGTGTCACCTGTGTTCTTAATGGCACGTCAGAGTTCCAAGTCCGTGAGGTCTTCATCAGTCACATCTTCCGACTCACATGCAGCTTGTATCGTTAGCTGGCGCTGTGGCAGAAGATCCGTGTGTATATTCCGGATGTCCTGTGGGAGCTGAGTGGAGGCTCCCCTGGAAGTGAAAAGCTCCACTAGTTTCTCAGCTTCCTGGGATGGGTTCGGGTGTGCTGGTGGCCTCGGCTTGCTCTTGCCAATTGCTATGTTGAGCTTGCCCCATATCTCAGATAAGGCGGTGTGATGCCCAAATGTTGAGCACCACTCCAGCCATTTCTCAGTTTTTACTCTGAGAGAGACTCTGCGGGCATGCTGCACAATGGCTCTCAGAGTATTCCTGTTCTCTGCCGTAGGGTTACGCCTGTATAGCTTCCTAAAAAAGTTGATGCGGTGGTTCTGCTCCCGCACCTCGTCGTTGTAGAACCACCAGTCTCTTTTGTGAGTGCGTCCTGCGGACTTCTTTAGAACTGCGCACTCTGCTGCCTGGCTGAGAACAGTGATTAGCTCCTGTTCAGCCATATCACAGTCTTCAGATAGAGAGTATGTGGACCACCAGTCATGAAGATAATCCTGGAACACCTTTCAGTTGGCCCTCTTTACATCCCATCTAGGAGGCAGCACAACTGTATGAGGCCTGTTGATGTTGAAGGTGGTGATCACTGCAAAGTGGTCACTGACAAGGTGAGGATGAGTTTCCCATGTGGCTCCTGCTGCGAGTTGTCTTGACCTGAAGGTAAGGTCGAGGCAGCCACCCAACAGGTGTGTGGGGTCTCCACTGTTTAGCAACTTTACCTCTGGAATATCGTGTAGGAGCATTGCTATGTGTCTACCAGCAGCATTGGTTGCTGAGTGAGAGTGCAGCATTGGGTGATGTGCATTGAAATCTCCACCCACAATAATACACTCAGTGCGTGCTAGTGCGAGGAGCTCTGCAATGCCGAGGGTGTGTCTTGGGTTCTTGTAGATGTTGTAGATGGTAATGGGCGCCCCAGGTATGTGCACAAGGATGGCCTGTACCTCGACATCCTCCCCACAGTCCACAGGGTTGGCTATAACCTCGTGAGGTATTGTATTGGATACAAATACAGCTGTGCCTCTGCAGTGAACGCCCGGGTCCATGTGCCGAAAATACCCAGCAAAACTGGGTAGTCTTGGGCACATAGTCGGGACAGTCAGAGTTTCTTGTAGCAAGACGATGTCAACCCGGTCCCGAATTAATGCTACCAGCAAGAGGTGCTGTTTGCCCCTCAGGCCCTGAATGTTCCATTGAGGGTGTGATTTGGTAACGAAGTTATTCCATCGCTGTTGTTTCCTGAGCTGGAGACTGAGTCCTGCCCGCTCTGAGAACCTGCAAATTCATGGCATCCACTGTCTCCTCTTCGGTCAGAAAGCACACTCTCAGGAGCGTACTGACCATCTGCCGGAATGCGCTCTGTTGTTCCGTGGAGTTGATTGTGTTGCAAATAAGATCCGTGAACACCTTGATGAGTGCTACGAGATCCTCCCTGGTGAGGGCCTGCTTTGGAGTTGGGTTCGAAACAGTGGATATTATCTGGGCTGTTGTGGTCTGTAGGGACTGCTGAGGGTTGGATTTCTTTATTGTATGCACAGTGGTCTGTTGCTGTATACCAGGTTGGGTAGCCGGGATCTGCTGGTGAGGTGCCAGTTGAGTCTGCAAAGTGCCTGTGCCGGGTAAGGAGTGCCTGCGTTGTCGTGCTATGGCCAGTGGGGGCTCGTTTAGTGCCGCCTGCTGATCGCATTGACCAGATGCACCCTGTTGACGCCTCCTGTTCCTCTTGTTTCTGTTTCTTCGTTGAGGTAGGGGTGCAGGAGGTTCTTGACCTTGACGCCTGGTTGAGGCTTCGAGGGTCGGGAATTCCTGGGCATTGACTTGGGTTAGCTGCTGAGAGATCTGCGGTATGGCAGTGTTCTCTGCACCCATTGTTTGCTGAGAGTGATGATCCGTCGTAGCCTGTTGCCGAGTTTTTGGCGTCTTCCAGACTTCTTGAATTCTGGCGAGCCTCTCGGGGCATCGAGGATTCCAGGCATGGTGTTTCTGCCTGCAGTTCGGGCATTGTGGAGTGGGTAGCGATGCATTTTTCAGCTTGGTGATGCATTCCTCGGTAGGGTGGTGCTGGCTGCAGACACCGCAGATTACTCTGTTCAGACAGAGTGCACCCAGGTGTCCATAACGCTGACACTTGAAACAGCAAACTGGTTCTGCTGTGAAGGTCCTGACATCGTACTTGCCCCAAGAACCGAGGTCCAGCTGGGATGGCAGTGGTCCTACATGCTGAATGAGGACCTGTCGGGTTGGTACGTTGCCTGCCGTCTTTGCCTTGAGACGTTGAGCTGACACCACACTGGGGTGAGCTGCTACTGCCTCGATGGGCATCATCAGCGGGTATCGCATCACTACACCCTTGGTGATCTTCTGCCGAGAGTCCAGTTCCTCCAGGGTGAATGAGCGATCTGTCTCCATGACTCTCTTCAAGGTGGTATACATTTCCTTGTTGAGAGGAGTCAATATTGGTTCTCCCCTCAAGTTGAACCATATCTTGAACTTCAGGTTGTGTCGTGATTCCAGGTATGAAACAACCCCATAGTGGGTTCTGTGGTCCCCATAAGACTTCACCTTGAACTTGCCAGGTCGGTTGAGCTGGTTTGCCTGCTCTTTGGACGGACGGCGCTTCTTCTTGATGTCCACAGTGTTCCATCCCTCTTGGTTTTCGGGGGGTGGGGTGTTTATTTCCTCCCCTGTTTCTATTGTCGCTGGCTCCATGGTTGGGACTGTCAGATCTGCTACAATGTGAGCAGGATCTTCCTCTTCCTCTCGCAACTTCTTCGCTAGAATTTCGCCCCACATTTCCAAATCTGAGTCCTCCGTCATGTTCATGGAGCATCGTGGCCTCTTCTTTTCGGCAGAAGCCATGTGCCTATCTTGTGATAAGGTAGTGAACTCCGTGAACTGAGTGTGTGTCAATGGCAACGTTTCGCTCTCCAGGAGCTTTATCAAGCCATTACGTAATACTCCTAATATTAGTATATTAGTATATCCTGGATGTTTTTTTTTTCTTTTTTTTTTTTTGGTGCATTGAGGTATAGTCAGTGAGTTGAGTGATACATTACAGTACTATTGTGGCTTGGTGTAGTGTGTACACACTACTGTAAAGTTTTGAGGTGGTCAGTCCCTCAGTCTGGAGAAGAGCATTGTTCCATAGTCTGCAACAATATGGAGTTGAAGTGATAGGATGGAGCTTTATATAGCGCCAGGAGGTGAGACGTAGGTCACTAGTAGAGGTAAGAACGAAGACGTTGGGAGGTCAGGTCCCTCTCAAATCCAGCCATTCTCACTAGTAGAGGTTGTCGAAGTGATTTCAGGTCTGTACCAAGATACCCTTGTGTTGCAGTGTCTGACAGAGTGAACATTAAAATGGTATAAAATACCGACAGGTTGTTAGGTAAGACACATATGTACACAAGGGTATCTTGGTACAGACCTGAAATCACTTCGACAACCTCTACTAGTGAGAATGGCTGGATTTGAGAGGGACCTGACCTCCCAACGTCTTCGTTCTTACCTCTACTAGTGACCTATGTCTCACCTCCTGGCGCTATATAAGGCTCCATCCTATCACTTCAACTCATTTTTTTTTTTGCAAAATGCTCTCTACGTAAATAAGTCCTGTCTAAGAAAATCATTGAAGAAACCAAGAACAACAACCCTAAATTGCCAACATACGCCACCGTTGCAAAAATTCAATCAGATACCATCGAACTCCTTCAAGCTACACAACAATCGTCTCCACCCAGCCAGTCCCTCTCTGCTCTTCCTGACACTGCTCCATCCAAGGTGCTATACTGTATGATGTATGCACACCTCACTAATGCTGCAAACCCTGGCTCATTCAACACAACAATCAATGAACTGTTTCGCCTTAACAACATGCCAAACTTCAACTTTCCAGATTTGCCACCATCACAAGACCTCCTCAAGCTAATTCCAGACATTGTTAACTTCACCTCAACCCCTGGTCCTACTCGTATCTCTGACCAAGATTCTACTCCAGAACCAACACCACCATCTACTGCCACCTTTCACCACCCATCACCAGCCCAACAAACCACAACCGACCAACACTCCCTGCCTCCTCTCAACACAGTCACAGAAGACGAAATAGAACCAGAACATTATGAACAACCCTCGGACGACGACAAAGTAGTAGTCGAAGAAGTAACTGAAGAAGAAACCACAGGCAACCGTTACCTAAGCCAAGCTTTTAATAGGTCCCCAACCTCCCAACCAAAATGAGCGCAGCTGATATGCTTCGCTTAATGAAAGAGGGAGCTGTTAAGTACACCTGCACCAAACCTCACCAAATTCCTTTTGAAAACGCACTATCTTACCTCGTGACGAATCTGAACTGCTCCCACCTCAGAATGCAACTATTCCACATGTCCAAGAGAGACTTCAAAAGACTCAAGAGTGGCTCCATCACCAGCGAAGTGTAGCCAAACACACAACGTGAGCCTCCAGACACCTGACGTCCAAACCAGCTCTTCACCTCAGCCTGAAGCATATCAGCCAGCGAGCACTGTCTGCAGTCTGCTCTCTCCTCTATGTCCTCAATATGCCCTCTCTACACTGCCTCGCAGTGCCACGCAGCTGGGTTTAGCCCTGGCTCTTTCATCTACAACTCAAGACCTTCCTCTCACCGACTATTCTTCGTCTGTCCACACTTCCCCACTCACCCACCGGAGTCCCAACAGAAGAGCCTGCTGTGTGTGTTCTCAATGTCTGTCCCACGATCGACTTAGCTGCTGGGTTAAGCCCTGGCTCTATTTCTACAACTAAGAACACTCCTCTCCAGCATTATTCTTCGTCTGTCCCGTCTTCCCCGCTCATCCCATTTGGGATCTTACCTGAACTTTCGTTCGTTCGTTCGTACTTCAACTCCATATTGTTGCAGACTATGGAACAATACTCTTCTCCAGACTGAGGGACTGACCACCTCAAAACTTCAAGGGTGATGGACTGATTACATCGTCTTCAAGTCTCCTCTGCTTCTATCAACTTTTCTGTACTCGACTGAAGAAGCCTACTGTGTAGGCGAAACGTTTTGAAATAAAGATACCTAACTGTTGCATATGTGTCTTACCTAACAAAAAGAAACACAAGTTTCCAAATCATATATATGATCGAACAAGGTTCACTACATGAACAAGAGAAACAGCTAATGGAGTGGAACTAGCAGACTTGGCAACATTATCTGAAGTAAAACCAATACTCTCTAAACTGGCGTGTTTTATGTTATAATCTAATTCTCTCTTCTAGGGTTAAGTGAAACATGTGCAACACTACGAATTTTTACCGACGAAATGTTTCACCTGCTCAGCAGTCAGTATTTCATACCTTTTATATAATACTTATCTGACATTGCAACATAATTGTATCTTGGTACAAGAGCTATCTTAAGCAACTCTTTGCTAACAACTGTTTACCATAACTTACATCCACTTGTGGGCTCAACTCACTTGTGACCTCATCTCCAAGTTGCTATACCTCACTCTCCTAGGCTAAGAGAGTGATCATCTTGCACCTAGGGTGATGGACTGATCGCATCAAACTACCTCTCCACTTCGTTTTCCACCAACGATTAATCTCTGTACTCGACTATGAAGCCTGCAGCGCAGGCGAAAAGTTTCGCCAACAAAGATTCCCATTGTTGCACACATACTTATCAACTTGTCGGTACTGTATATCTTTCATATATATTCAAGGGTTTTTAGGTGGAGGCTTTTGAGTTTCTCATCTTAGTCCAACGCTCTTAGCAAGGTAGTCACAAACTTGAAGATCTAATGAGTGTTTTATATGTTTGATAAGCAGGAGGCCAAGCACTTGTCCTTGGGGAACACTTACTTGTAACCAATGTCCACTCTTTTGCCCCCTTTCTTGCCAGTACCCTCTGCCTTTTATTCTCAGATTATTCTTGTATCTATTTTGTCACCCTCCCTGTTACTTCAAGGGACAGGAAGGAAGAAAATGGAGGGAGGGAAGGAGAGAGAATCAGAAACTACAGACTAGTATCGCTCATGTCCATCACTGGCAAAATTCTTAAGACAATCTAACGTCAAATGACAGCGTTTTTGGACTACCACTCGCTTCTTTGTGACCGTCAATATGGCTTCAGCAAAGGTCACTCTGCTGCTGATTTGCTGTTAAACCTCCCGAAACTCACCAAAGGATGAATCAAAGGTCAGATATGTAATAGTACTGGATACTGTTGATGCTTCGACCGAGTATGACACCAGAGCCTCTTGGTGCAAGTACTAAGAATAGCCAGCTCTGCAGTATGCCGCCTCAGTGATTACCTTCAAGGTAGATCTCTATGAGTAGGTCTCAACAAGATACAGTAAATAAGACACACTATTGTTGCAAGTGTTCCACAGGAAAGTGTGCCTAGGTCACTGTTATGGAATGTCTATTTCAGTGACCTTCATCTCATCCCAGAATCTCATGCATATGCAAACGACTGTATTCTGACATTTACTTATCTTTACTTATCGAAGAGAGGAAATGCCAGGTGTTCTCTACGGCAATCACCAACTTACAGCTATATCAGCCTGGGGAAAACGATGGCAGGTCACACTGTTCCTGAGAAAACACAAATGATGGTCTCTAGGCACCATGATGGTAATGCTGGAGCAGTGGTAAGAATGAATGAGAGAGTGTTGGTACCCGGGGATCAAGTTGATATCCTTGGGATGAAATCTGACTCTAAACTGACTATGACGAACATTGTAAATCTTGCAAAGTGGCCAGAAAGCTTACAGCACCTAGACGTAACTCCCACGAGGCACAAATACGCTCACACTTTGGGTATGCTCCACCGTCTTGGATTGCCTACCCTCCCCAGTTTCATTTCTTGGCAGACTAGATATGAGAACAAGATGGCTCATCTCTCGCCTGGACCCAGCCTGGACAAATCTATCATTTCAGCGAAGCCTTCAACACCGGAGGGATGTGGGTGGCCTTTTTTTTTTTTATTCGCCGGTACTCTCCCGACCCGGGTCTTTTCCAAGAGTGGTGACCCGGCCTTGGCTCCCTATCTGGGGAGTGTCTCGAGACCTAAGTCTCCCATGGGAGGAGGTACAAGTACCCCCTCGGCTTTGGGACCAAGTGTCCCCAGACCTAGCCACAGTCCCTGCCGTCACGGGGCTCGCAGGGAGAAGCTAGGCCTCTGGGTGGCCTTACAGTTCAATACAAGGTCAATATTGTCAAAGTACCACACTTGGCTCCACTCCGAGGACAGCGAGAAGTTAGCTTCTACACTACTACAAGACTGGCAGTAAACAGCAACTACATCTCGCCTATACGCCTCTCCAGAACATTACTTCATCTGAGATTTATTCCTAGGATGACTCGAGTCTAGAACATGTTCGTAAAATATAACATCAACAAAATAATGCCTGTTGACCAAATGAAATCGCTGGCCTACAGCTGGCTCCAACTTCATCCTGTTCACGATTTATAAATCTCTCAATAAAAATGCTTTCAATAAGCTGATGTAGGTAACAGCTATAAACTTGTAGTTAGAAACCTTAACCTAACATTGTAAAACCTCGTAAAAAAGACAGAGAGGGGGGGGTAGGGGGAAGGGACTCCGTACGTGTCTAGACGAGTCAGTGATAGCACATCTCAATATCTTTATGTCGGATGAAAAATTATTTCGATAAACGGCTGATAAGAACACAATCAAATTTAATTTTAAGACATACCTGTACATAATAATATAATAAATGTTACAGCAGCGATGAACTGTAGCTTGTAATCTTCAAATAAAATGGAAAACTTAGAGTCCCTGTGTTTATCACAAGGTAGAAGGTTAATGAAGAGCAAGTATCCAGGAAGGTACCACCCTCCTGTCTTAAGTGTAAGAACCGGAAGTATGTTTAACAATTAGCACCATTTCACGAACATGCGAGATGATATATAGGTGTATCTTACGAGCTACTAGTTGCATTCAGTATACATATTACTTTACTGCTTCTCAATACATCTTATTCTTGTGATATCTTTGTAAGCTAAGCCTAGTTTGCGACTAGGTCGTGGAAGCAATGCTCTCGGAATCATTAAGTAACAGATCACACAGTTTTATGTTTGTGTGACCAACTTCGAACACGCTAAAATTTAAAATTCAGAATCCAGAGAATTTTGGATTTCGAATTTCAACGTGTTCATGAGTACACATTCATGAGGCACATGACAGAAGAACAGGTGTACCTACGGAATAATCAGTAGGTGAGAGGTCAATAGTGTCTGAGTCGACCTGATGAATTTTGCCTGTTCTCCAGTGTTTATTGCATATACCATGTGGCCCGGCAGTTGTGTGAAGAGGGGAGAGGTGGGGCAAGGTCGGGAGGGAGGGTAGTGGGGGGGGGGAGAGAGAGAGAGAGAGAGAGAGAGAGAGAGAGAGAGAGAGAGAGAGAGAGAGAGAGATAGAGAGAGAGAGAGAGAGAGAGAGAGAGAGAGAGAGAGAGAGAGAGAGAGAGAGAAGAGAGAGAAGAGAGAGGAGAGAAGAGAGAGAGGAGAGAAGAGAGAGAGGAGAGAAGAGAGAGAGAGAGAGAAGAGAGAGAGAGAGAGAGAGAGAGAGAGAGAGAAGAGAGAGAGAGAGAGAAGAGAGAGAGAGAGAGAAGAGAGAGAGAGAGAAGAGAGAGAGAGAGAGAAGAGAGAATTTTATACACTCTCTCTCTTTCTTAATTCTCAAATGGGCTAACTTTTAACAAACATTATCTCTCAGTCCACAACAGGATTCGAACCTGCACACACTATATCAAAGTACACAGTAATTTCGGCACACAGCCAGATGTGTGATATCAGTTGTACCGCTGTATAGGGCAGAGCACATGGGTATGCTATATGTGGTTTCTTCGAGGTTTAGTAGTTATGACTACATACATAATAATACGTGTTAAGAATGTAATAAATCTGAAGAGTTCTCTTCGGCCTGAGGATAGATTTCCCTGCTGACAGCTTGATCAACCAAACTGTTGTTGTGTGTAGGTCTACAAGCCATCACAACCTGGCTAGACTCTCTCCCTCAGGCTGATGATGAACTGCCTATAGGAACTTGTCTATTTCAGCATCTTACCAGAAGATAACACAAACACTTCTGGGACAAGTGTATAAGTCTTCAAATGGAAACTGGACAAGTATCTATACCTAGTGTCAGACCAACCAGGCTGTGATGGATATGTAGGCCAGTGGGCCGCCAGCAGTAACAGCATGGTTGACCTCGCAAGCCCCATACTAGCCTGGTCCTAGGTAGGGCTCTGGGAGTAGACAAACTCCCGAAACTCAACAAAGGCACATTTTAGGAATAGTTAGGGGTGCGTTGGTATGGTGTTGAATGATGATTAAGCTTACCGAGATATGACTTTGTGTATTTATTGAAACAGCTCTTCACTGGAGGTATTTTGCAGTTTATCATTCCTCGTTCTTATTCTCATAAGGTGTAATTTCTGTGTGATTTGTAATTCACATTCTTGCAGGTGCAAACTATTATGCAATACATGTGTTTTTTACCTGCATTCCAGTAACTAAAAGCACTGATAATTCAGGTGTAAATCTGACGAGTTGCTTCAAGAATTTTCTGATCAGCCTGACTGTGACGCCTATATCTACTCTGACTAGGATATCAACCAGGAAGCCTGGTCTGAGGCCGTGCAGCAGGGGCGATGATCCCCGAACCATCACCAGCCAGATACCAAGTAGTCTCAGGGTGGAATGAACGCTTTAAGGTAGTTTGACAAGGCCCCGCGAATTTAGAAGTTAGTAAAATCGGCAGACGGTGTTTAGGAGGTATGCTCGAGAACTACTTTTACCCAATAAACACGACCCGGAGGGGTCACGAGGCGTTTGGGGAACGGGGAACAATTAGGTTTCATCACGGGAAGGGGAAACTAGCTCCAATTTCTTGGATCAAGAGCCTCTTTGGATAACGCAGGCCACAGCGTTGCCACCACCCTTTGACGAGCACTCAACCAAACACTCACCATTAAGCGATACCTACTGGTCCGGAAAGCAATCCTTGCAAGAAAGACGAGCTTTGCTTTCACCCGGGGGCTTCGCAAGCCTTGCAACACCACTTCAATGACGAGCGCGCGAGCGTACAATACCTGTTGACATCCAGGGAATACAAGAAAATTTACTCAGGTCTGAATTTCAGTGAAACGCAAATAAAAGAACATTTACAATATTCTGTGAACGCTAACTAGACACTTAGTTCCAAGCTTCCAGGAAGCATATCAGATTTAAGGGACAGTCATACACAGCAGTTCCTAGCTAGCAGAGTGAGCAAGGAGGAAATGCGACTCTCAAAACTTCTGGGGACCCCAGGAAAGGTTGGAGAAGCTGACCAAAGTTTTTAACAAAAACTGACCCTAGGCAGGGCCGCGATTGAACGTTAACTCTCGAAACAAGTCAAGGGTAAATCACGGGTATAAACTTTACACAATAACGTTCTGCTGAGCAAACATTTTACCGAAAATACCATGAAAGCTAAGTCCTAAGTTCTGAGCGTACAAACTTCACCCAAAGATGCGAGTTAACAGGAAACTTTCAAGTTGTTGGAAAACAAAGATTATCTTCCAGGTTAACGACACCCATGAATACTTTCATGGAGTGCAGGTTAGTGAAGCCATTGTTGCCACAACATCAAGAACAACCAAACACTTATCAAGTACAATATATGAAATATATCCATCAACAAGCTTTGAGTGATCCAAGATTCTCAGGCTAGCGTAGCACACTATCACCTCTCTGTGTGTCAGTGTTAACTAGGTTCCAGAGTTACACCAGTGACTACAACATGACACTCAACACATTTCTAGATCCCTGAAATAAGAATAACTTCACTGCTAATGCAGCAAAGTCATGTAAAACAAACTTTTATAATATCGAGAATGAACTGAAAGAAACTCAGAAGAGAATTTAGCAGCTCAAAAACTCAAAGTTTAACTGGTTTGCTAGCAG